>NC_142762.1:33875203-34175517 GCF_054948205.1 Urtica dioica subsp. dioica
AATACTAATAAATAAACGAGATCAGCAGGAACGTAAAGATAAATAACTGAAAGTAAAAAAATAAATAAATTAGTTATTTAATAATAAATAAAATGAGTTTTCGCAAAGCCTTGGATCATTCATACCATTCACACACACGTATGGCTTTTGGTTCTCTACGTTTTTCTCTCTCTACAGAGCAAAAAAGAAAAAACTCTCTTTCTCTCTCTAAAAAGTTCTGAGAAACTTTCTCCGAATTCAACGAAGAAGAACGATAGCAGAAAGGCAACACGGAGAACGAAGAGATAACAAAATAAAAAAAAAGGTAAAAGAAAACGAGAGGTTCGATTATGGAAGTTTTCTTGGCTCTTAAAAATCTCCTTCAAGCTAAGTACGGAATTTTTTTTTTTTTTTTTTGGTTGAATTGTTTTCGTGTCGATGAATTAATCGTCTTTATTGTTTGATTCTGATGACTAGCTGATATATATATATATATATATTAATTCTAGGTATTACAATTCAGGCTCTGTTTTGTTTCGTGGAAAATTCGTATACGTATTCATAATTCAATTATACATACACGGACGAGGTAAACAGTGTTTTTATGTGTATATATATATATATATATATATATATACATATATTTAATTTTATAGGACTCTTATTGCCCTGAAAATCCTTGAATTTCGGGTGAGAAAAAGTCATTTTTTGTTGTTGTTGTTGTTTGGTAAATATAGAAAGTAAGGACGATTGTTGAGTTGAGAATAGTTCAACCAGAGCTTTCAATGCAATTTTTGTGGAACCCAACATGGTCTTCAAGCCATCTGGTTCCTCTTTTTCCTCTCTTCCTTTTGTTCGTTTCTCGTATATTATAATTAATTAGTGATCAACGTATTGGCTTCTCTTTGGCTCACAGCTTTCACCAATAGACTCACAATACAAGGGCTGTTTTGTTACCTTTCATGTGATTGTTGTCCGTTTCTCTTCTGTTACATAAGACTCGTTTTGTTCATGGTTGATCTTCGTATGTGATTGTATCTTATCTGTCCAAGACTGGTTTTTGCTTATTGGATTGAGGTTAGATTTATCCAAGTTGGATTTTATTTTTTCTCTTCATGTTATAAACTCTTCGATTAAACTCTATGTGCTCGTTGATGTTGGTATCAGAACAGTTTTGATGCCTGGAAATAATATTTACGAGCTTGAGTCGAAGAGAAACGTGTTTCTGAATCAAACAATTGGCTGATTTTAAGCTTAATTCGCAAGCTATTTTACAAATTGATGATTTTATTGTGAAACCTGTGTGTATTCTTTATTGATCCTGTATTCACTTTTGTTGAAAAGTGCCTGAGGAGCTTGTTATTAGAACATATATGAGAGAAATAAATTTCACGGATTCTGTATTAGTACGTTGTTGTTTGCTCGTAGTAGTTTCCATGATTTCCATCCATTTTTCTTCTTAGAGAAGATTCTATAGGTGCATATTATCACTGTCTTTTGTACGTTATTTGTTTATTTTATGTTATTTCCGTGGATATAACTTTCTTTGTCCCAACTATGAACTTTCAATGTTCTGAGTTTCGGCCCCCCTTTTATTGTTTTTTGTAAAGATTTTTGGGAAGATCACAAGTTAATTGCTCTTGGCCTCCTGATAAAACTTATGATTTACAGCTTTGTGCCAAAGTTGTAATGTTGGTGATTGATCCAAGCTCTTCTAGCTGTCAAATCCTTGAGAAAAATGTGATCTTTTGTTGCCTAATATTGTTTCATGGTTGTGTTATTGTCACCCTATCCATTTTTCGCATAGCATTAAATATTATAAGTGCTCGACGTTCCACGTATATGATACAGGTTTGGAAATAATTATTACCTAAATTCATTCTGATGTTTTCTACTCCATATGTTTTTGTTTTTTTGTGTTAAACGATATGATGCGCTTTGCTTTCATTTTTTAATCTAGTCGTTAAAAAGGAATAATATGTTGATTTTAGATTCATAATATATATCAATAATAACGACGATCCTTTTTATCATCTTTCCTGTAGATCAAATAGAGTTTAAGTTTCTACATGGACGTATATTCGGGTAAACGAGCGGGAGATGGGCTCGTTGTCTCTAGAAAGCCATCTAATCTTGTGTTGAGAGAAACTCGGAGCAATAGAGAGATCAATTCTCAAATCTGCAGCAGAACTGGATGCAGCGGGCGATCAAATTCTGCTGTGATTGCCCAAACCGGAAAACCCAAACCTCTGAGGGCTTCGGTGCGCCCTTCATGCGGCGGAAAGACAACGATAATCGGAAGCTCCTCTAGGACGTCCACAGTAGTGAATAGCCCACGAAAGTCAACCGCTCTACCTCGCAGGAAATTGTCTTCTCATTTAGAATCGGATTCATCCGAAACAAGTAGTCTCCAGGATGATCCAGAACCTTCGGAACGTGTTTCCCCTCCGGGGAAGATTCAGAGACCGTTAGTACGTGAATCGAGAAACGCGGAGTCTAGCGGGGTTTCATCGATGGACGTGGGAAGCTCTAGTGTAGCATCGAACACGAGACCTCATAGGACTTTGAACCAGAGAAATGGATTAGCCAGCCGGGCTAATTTAGCGAGGCCGTCTTCATCGTCAGAAGCGGGATCGACAAGCACGAGTGCGAAAGCAAATGCCAGTACAGCGAGGTATGGTTTGAAGAACATGCGGTGCAGTTCGATATCTGATATTGTCCCATCGAACTGTTCATCGTCGGGTTCAAGTTTCGGTCGAAGGAATGAGACGGCAAGAAAGAGAAATTCGTTAGGGGAGAGCAGTTCCGCTACCAGAGGGAAGAAGATCAATGGGTCAGCGTCGACGGAGCAGAACCCAAGTTCTAACAGCCTCTCAATTTCTGATTCAAGAAGAAGTAGATATATGCCTCCTACTAGGCACAACGATGTTCCATCAGTCAGGCCTCAGAGACCGATCGTAAGCCAAACAAGGGCAAGGATTTCTGATCAAGGGAGTGGAAGCCGATCCTCTAGGACTATCTCACAGCGATCTTATCCTGCTTTATCGATCGGCACAAGTTCGACCAGTTCATCCCACTTATCCTCTGAGGAATCCCCATTGGTTCATCCAACCTCTCGTGGTAGATCAGCTATGATTGGCGAGAATATACGTGGCGCTTTCACTTCCGGTATGTCACAAGGGTTTAGTCGATCATTAGGTAATCGAGATGGTTTACGGAGGTTCAACATTGACGGGATCGCAGAGGTTTGTTGTCTCATAAAAAGACTCAAGCTTCACATTAATGGTTTACGACCTAGTTTCTGAAAAACTTATCCCGTTATGGGGCTCGTCCGTTTGATTTGCAGGTGTTGCTGGCACTTGAGAGGATTGAAAACGATGAAGAGCTGTCGTTTGAGGTAGTTATGTTATACATGCTCGTAGATTTATCATTGATTTCGTCATACCACTTGTAAACGTTTCTGTTATCTCCAACTTTGCAGCAATTACTTGCCCTAGAGACCAACCTGTTCCCGCACGGCCTGAATTTGTACGATCAGCACCGAGACATGAGACTCGATATCGATAACATGTCATACGAGGTCTGTTTTCACCATACAGAGGCATTTTTGAGTTGTGCATAAAAGTGTTTTCATCTCTATGAATCTTACTCTTTTTTTTTTTTTAACTGTAACCGGGACAGGAATTACTAGCCCTTGAAGAGCGGATGGGAAACGTGAGCACGGCACTCTCAGAAGACGCGCTTTCGGAATGCCTTACGAAAAGTGTGTACGAGTCCACGGGTTCCTGTGTCAGCGGCAGCGGGGATAGCAACGAAGTCAAATGTAGTGTCTGTCAGGTCCGTGTTATCAAATTCTTTCAAAACTCTTTGATATAAAAGAATGGATGTTTGAAGAAGTAATTATATATGAATGATAATGTTGGGGAAATGGCAGGAAGAGTATGTGGAAGGGGACAGAATAGCAGGGTTGCGGTGCGACCACGGATACCATGCCGACTGCATTCAGCAGTGGTTGCGTCATAAGAACTGGTGCCCCATTTGCAAGTCCCCCGCTGCCGACCCCACATCCCCATAGCCTCCCTCTCTCTCTCTCTCTTTGGAAGTTTACTTTTTACTTTCTTTTTTTTTACACTGTACATATATCAATTCTGTTGGTACATCAACTAATAAACCCAAGCTGTTGGTGCACACATGGCTGCAAATTCTGCATTCATTCATGGAAATGTGAATATTCATCTTCTTCTTCTTCTTTTTTTTTTTTTTTTTTTTTGGCTTCCTTCTGTCATCAAATGCCTTGTTTTTTAGTTTTGTTCAACCAACATTCGATGAATTTTAGGGGGTTCTTCCAGTGATTTTTTTTAGCTTCTTTGCTTGCAAGTATTTGTCTTGGTCAGGTAAAAAGTCCCATCTAAGAAAAAAAAATGAAAGAGAAAGAGAGCTCTATGGAAGGTAAGTACTTTTTTTATTTTTCTTTTATTTTATCCTTTTCTATAGATTTGAGAAATGTGAGTGCGACCATTTTAATTCGTGTGTTTCTTTTGGGTGTTGAAGAGATGCCTATCAGCTGCAAGCCAGAATACTAGAGATTTGCATGAATTTCTGGATACGCTTTCCTTTGAAAAGCTCGAGATAAAGATAATAACATCATTAACAAGACATACAACGTCAATTGAGTATAAAACCAAAACAAAGTTATGTACAAGAAAGAAATGCACATGTAAAAAACTTGGTCAAACGGTTAAGACAACAACCGACTAATACAGGGATGAGATGAGATGAGATGAGATGTGATCAAGCAAATATGGCAAGAACTTCAAACAGATTAACAAACTTTTATCTGGAGAATGTTTCATTTCAAGTAGAGAATTTTGCTTCACGGCGTATTAGACTAATGATAAAGACACCATGATAAATATGACAACACAGAAATGAAGACACTGCACCGATCAGCGATACCGTATCTTCACAGTATTTTCAATCAACTACATAATAGTCTTTTCCTTGCAGTGAAGATGTAACCTTTTATAGACGCTAAACCATGATTCACTCCGCCACACTTTCCGACCAAAATATGTAGCCTTGTGGAATCAGGGTATTTACTTCTAGTAATAGCATGTAAATCAGGCAAATAGAACCCCATGGCAATGAAATTAATATGAAGCATCAGAGTCTGTTGCGTAACTAGTTTATCCAGGAAAAATTGCAGCTTTTTTTACTCTCATGGCTTTTAAAACACCCATCTTTAACAATCGAGAATAGTATATTAAAGAAACATTTACACAGATATCATTCTACCATAATCTATGAGAAAAATGGGACTTGTAACAGACTCTGCTTTACCAAAAACAGTAAAAAAAAAAAAAAAAAAAAAAAAAAAAAAAAAAAACAGAACACTTATCAGTACTCCAAAACCTACACAGCGTTGGTTTCAATGCAGCGAAAGGACTTGATGTCTGAGATTCGGTAGTTATGAAGAAAAAGAAGCAAACATCCAACTTCAAGTAGTATACTAGAAAACTCTTCAAAAGTTTGAACTTTGAATAAGTATAGTATCCTTTCTTGGTTACAATCCTCTTGGCCTATATTCCCACCAGGATTTTGAAGATTATTCTTCTCTTTCTGGCCTTGTTTTTTTCTTTCTTCCAAACCCCAATTATCAAGCACTGGTTCATTAAGCTGGTTGAACTGTTGGTTGGCATCGTTGATATTTCCAAACCTTATTAAACTTAGGCATCTGAGTCAGATTAGATGTGACACAAACTTAAGTTTAAATGCAAAGTTGCAAAAAAAAAAAAAAAAAAAAAGTTGTTTCACAAAGCTACATCAAAAGAGACAATATGCTGAAAAAAAATCACATAAAACAAGCAATAAGGTTACAAATTTAATTGAGAAGGAAAAAAATATGAGATCATATGATACTTTTAGCAGTGGGATATCTCATTATTCAGTGGAAATAGAGGAATCATACAATAAAGAAATCTCTCAACGGTTGTTGTTAATGTGGTGTTATTGCTACTGAAATATCAATTAATTATCAGAATCTAGAAATACATACAGCAACACTGAAGCTCTTGCATTGGTTGATTTTTGACCTTCCGACCGAGTTACGCAGCAGTGTCCCCGCAAAACTTCCGCTTTCCTCTCTATTGGCTCGAGATCCGAAGCAGTGACACGAGTGTCCGATTCGGATCACTCACGTATTGCTTGGAGCTAAAGAATTCCGATCAAGCTGACTTGGGATGAGCAAACGGGGACACGTCAGCCAGAAGTTTTATCCAATTGGGTTTTTGTCCGGTCCCACCTGGCAGTGACAATAGAGAGACCTCGATGCCAGGTCATTCTAACCAGAAGAAAAGAGCGTCGGACTAAGACCTAAAACCACGGCTCTGAAGAAACAAATCGTTTTTTTTTTCTTCTTCTTCTTCAAAAGCCTCATTCCTCGAACGAATGCATAGAAATCTTCTCGAGAAGCAGAGGCCAGTCGTCGCCAAGCTGCTGCGGATTCAACTCCATGGCGGCCTTGAAATCGAGCAAGGATATCGAGCTCTGCGCCGACTCTGACGACGAGTTACCACCGTGCATGTTCATGTGCATGTGATTACTCGGCCACATGCCATTGACGACCTTGCCGCCCTGAATCTGATTCTGAATCTGCTTCTGAGCGTGCTGTTTCCTCGGGTCGTTCCGAGCGCCCGCCAGATCGACACAAGACCTGATGAGCCGTTTCAGGTAAAGGTCCAACATGGTGTTCATCGTGTTGGCACATTCCACGGAAACGCCCCCGAGACCCTGCGCCGCGGCGATCTGCTCCATCCGTTTCCTCAGGCTCTCCGTGTCCGACAACATGCCGGAGTCATAGAATCCGGCGACCTCTCCTCCTCCGACCGCCGACGGCACCACGGCCTTGCGGGACCCGCCCACGCTCGCCGAGCAGAACGGGATCCCGAGCGGAGCGAGCAGCGGGCTTCGGGAGAAACTCAACGATGGGTCTTCATCCGCAGAGGAGCGAGCGACCGCGGGCTCTCTCTCGAGCGGCCTCTGGTAGTCGCACGGCGGAGTGGCTTCACCGTTCTCCGCGTTGTTGATGTTATCTTCGGAGCCCATCGAGCTCGGAAAGTGGTCGACCTTCCCGTTGGGGCCGAGAGGGCTCGGCCGGTCCTTGAGCTTGCGTTCGCGTATCACCGAGCGGCCCTTTTTGGGCGAGCTCGGAAGAACGCCGTTGGACCACACGGCCCCGGCTTCTCTGCTGTTCTGAGGGTGCGGGGCAAGCTTTGGCGGGGCGGCGGGCAGGTGAACGGGCGGCGGGGTCTTGGCCTGGCACGCGTTCTTCAAGATCGAGCGGACGAACTGGTTGTGCAGCGCAACATTCTCGCAGCCGAGGAGACTGTTGAAACACCGATTGTCGAATTCTTTCTTGCTCAGCTTCTGACTCAGCAGCATGTTCAGCAATTTGAAATACCTCTTCGACCTCTCGGCGCCGATCCTCTTCACTATCTGAGCTTTGAGCTCGGCCAAATCGATTCTCGAGCACGGCTGAGGCTGCATTCTCAGTGATCGGACTCAAACACCATCCACGAAAACAGATAAATATCAACTTAAATTAGATACCCAGCTAGCCTATCCCCAATTCGAAACCAAATTACAGTTGTTTCTGCTCCCAGATAACCCCAGACATACTTTGCTCCCAAATTAACTCCCAAAACTCTGCTTATTCCAACTAACAGACGAGGACATGGTTCACCAAATCAAAAGAAGCCCCAAAACCCTAACCTATCCAGCTGGATTGCACTAATCGCTGTTCCCATAAAGCCCTGAAATCTCCCGCGCAAAGAAATGCACAATGTAGCCCCAAATCTCATCCTCCGGCGACCAAAACCCTAGAGATCAAACCCGTACGGAATTCACTAAAACCCGCCAATACAACACCAAGCTCGAGCTCAATTAATCAGCAACTTCGAGATTTCGAAACCCTAAAGCTCCAAATTACCGCCAATTCGGGCTTCCGAACCACCGCGCTCCTCCGCTAAAAGCTGCAATTTTTTTCACACCAAACCGAAGAACCAATCAAAAAACACGACCGTTTATTTATCTTTCAATCTACTAGCACGAAATTCAAAAGATTTTTTCCAATACAAGATAATTCGAAAAGCTCAGGGAATGAGATCTAAGAGTTCCAGCGAATTCAAGCCCGCGAAGCAGAGTTCGAATTACACAAAAAAACACACACACAAAACTGAGCAGTGAAGCGCCAAAAAAAAAAATCAAATAAAAACCTGAAAAAGGGAAATAGCTTCGATAAGTGTGATTATTCAAAGATTGATTGAGCTCTGACCTCGACGAACCGTTCGAATTGCAGCGAAATCGAACCGAAGTGACACGAGTCGGTTTGGGCTTTCGAAGTTTTTCTCTTTAATTTTTTTCCTCTCCAAACACCTATTGGCTTCGTAGCTCTGTGTGTATTGTCTGTCTTTTGGGGTTTTCTTCTTTGCTGTGAATTCTTAGTACATTCTTTTGGTGATAATAACAAGCTCTATATATTTCTTTGCTCTGTGTAAAGCTTCGATCGCTCTTTCTCTCTCTCTCTCTCCTCGCTCTCTCATTCAAGGTCTCGTCTTATTTTTATTTTTCTTTTTCTTTATTTTTTAAGTGACAATTGTGAATTTTTATCCAAAAAAAAAAAAAAGTGACAAATGTGAATGTATCTCGCGAAATATTTTGTCCCAACAATTGCCTAAGCTTAGCGACTTCTTTTAACCAAATAATAATATTAATAATAATAATTTTCAATAATAAAATAATTGGTTGTTTTTTTATAGTAATAATCAATTTACAGCACTGTTTAGTGGAGTTAATATATAAGATAATCAAATAGAATTCTTATCAAATATCTTGTTAAGTTTCAAAGCTTAAGTAGCAAGTGAATCTAAGTATGCATGATTGTATTAGCTTATGAACTATTGAACTTTTAAATAGCGGCACTGGTAACTATTCAACTTGATGCAATTTAAAATAGGCAAAAAGTGCAAATTCGGTTTGTAATGGTTAATGTTATAAATATATGCACATTATATACAAGAGTACAAATATATATTAAAACTCATTTGCATTTTATGCTTAAAAGATCTTAGTCTAAGCGAGGGAAAAATAGTTAGAACTGATAAACATTAGTTAGAACTGATAAACATTAGTTAGAACTGATAAACATTAGTTATCAGCATGAGACTCATTTGCTAAGTGGGACATAAGCATATCTCACGTCAGTGGTTCGCTGACCGATGATGAATATCATTTTTGTTAAACAATTAAGTATTGATTGATTTGTTAAAATTGAATTATTTAATAAACAAAATACACCTTACAAGAAAGATACAATGTCATTTAAGTTTGTGCAATATTTGTCATCATTCAATAATCACTAAAAATGGGCTTGAGAGAAGGAAAAAAAATAGGCCCAACATAAATAAGAAAAGAAGGGCTAACCGAAATAAGATAGTTAATTGAGTCAGGCCCAACTCGACTTCCTGTGATGAGATGTCGGTATCTCTTGTAATTTTACTCCAACCATTCATTGATGGTTTATTTTTATTCTTGTTGAAATTGAATTGCAGATATTAGGATAAGAGAATGAGATTCTCGTTGATACTATTGTGGAACATTTAAAAATTCGTGTTGAAGAGACAAGACATTACTATCCAAGAAACAAATACGAGGACTGCTCTAGCACAGATTTTAAAAAATTGCACCGATTTAAAAATATGGTCCAAAATTAGATTTAGAGTCATATGTGAAGGCCTACCTCATCTTTTTGTTAAAATTGGTTCACCTAAGCATCAATAAGGCTATATCACTAATGTATCTACAATTGCTACGCTTATTAAAGATGAATGGCTATGCTTAGATACAACCAAAATCAAATTAATGTTGTGCTTTATTAATTTGTTTTTAGATACATAAGATAATACGCTATACCAAGGCTATATTATATGTTACAAGACTAATTCTGACATGGTGTCTAAAGTTGTGACTCGCTAGTTGAGCTGTAAATCAGGATTGACATGACCAATTTAGAGACTAAGTAGATTTCATACGCTCATATTATAAGTAGTCCAAGACCCAAAATATTTGTAGGTCTATAGGTTTGCAGTCTATAACTTATACACTAAAGAATTATACTAAAATTATATTAAAGCACAACATTAAGACATTATAAATTATATTTTATCTTATCCTATGTATATCTAACAACAACTCAAGTATATGATTATTTTGTTCTTAAAACATCTCAAACATAGATATAATATCGAGTTTTAATTTGATATATTATTAGCTTAAGTTTGATACATGTGATAGAAGGTAAGGGCCATCAAAAATAGTTGTAAATGACGCAAGAAAATATATATTTAAATAATATGCATCAGTAGATTGTAAACTGTTGGATAATTCTTCGAAATTGAAGACTTCGAGGCTTGAATCACGCATATGAACGCTTTCCTTATAGTATTTCGAGTACCCCAAAATGTCTTAAGGTTTCTGTACAAGAATACCGCAGGATACGACAAGCCTAGTTTGGACTGCACCAAGACAGAGTGAAAATCCTAAAATAAGTAAGAACTGTGTTTCTGGATTAGTGTTTCGGGAATTGAGAAAGTTGGTTCGAAAAACGTGTTGATTACTGAATCCGAAATCGGATTATATAATCAATCGTACCTGTTCGCGAAGAGGTTCGACGAACAGACGCACTGTTTCGGTCGAACTAACGGTCTTCGCGAACAGATGCATTGCTTCGGTCGAACTGCGAACAGACGCACTGTTTCGGTCGAACTGCGAACAGATGCACCGTTTCGGTCGAACTACGAACAGACGCACCGTTTCGGTCGAACTACGGTTATAGTCTCAAACGACACGACCGTTGGCCAAACGATAGTTCGTTTTGAAGAGACGTGACCGTTAGTTCGAATGGTAACCACAAATAACTGCTAAATGAGGAGGCTCGACCGTTGGCGAGAATTTCCGCGAAAAAGCGGTCGAGCTCACCTGGAGGTCGAGCTCGCTAGGAGGTCGAGCTCGCCAGGAGGTCGAGCTCGCCAGGAGGCCGAGCTCATCTGGAGGTCGAGCTCGCCAGGAGATCGACCAGTCGACCTCGCCCTCAGTCGAACTGAAATGACTTCGTCATTTCGTTCAATCGACCTCGCCCCAGTCGAGCTCGTCACTTCCTCATTCACAAACTCACTTTCTCAATCAACAACACACTATTTTGTCTTTTAATGAACAAATTAAATTGAGCTAATTAAAACACCTATTTAATTTTACTCAATTTCCAACAATCCCCCACTTGTTCAGAAAAAACAAGATAGAATCCAGAAAAGAGACAAAGAATGTTAGTACAGATAAGTATCTTTCGATTTGAACTTATCCTTAGTATAAGCAGCACAAGACTTTATCGGAAATTAGGTAGCCAGGCTTTGAACCTATTTTCCTTGTGATAAAATCGGTGTTACTCAACACACACTCTTTAGTGTTCTTCGCCTATATCACACGCTTAGCACCGTTAATGGCCATGTGCTCATCCTGTCTCGTGAATTTTTCATGAGAGAAAACTCCAACTCTCACTTTGGGACGGCACCATCCCGAAATTCACATAGGTGAAGTTCTTACAGTATCTCTGTTACGTATAGATACTTGTCCTCAAGACTGAACTTCATTAAGAGTTAAGAAACTCAACCTCCCGATTGTAACAGTCAACATTATTATATAATGTTATGAATATCCAATTCAATGACTTGTTCGTACCCATTGAACCTATAGTTAGTCATTTCCTAACCTTAGGTTGGGTTGCCATCATTGTCAGATCGCTGCTCAAGGAGTTTAAGACCCATACCTCTCGAGGTCGATCTCACCAAATCTCTTGCAAGAGGTTTAGTGAACGGATCAGCAATATTAAAACTTGATCTTACATATGTGAGCGAAATGATTCCATCTTTGATCAATTTCCTCACATAGTCATGTCTCAGACTAATATGTCTAGACTTTCCATTATACACTTCACTGTATGCTCTCGCTAAAGTTGATTGACTATCACAATGTATCGACACGGTTGATATATTGTCTTTAGCCAATGGAACTTCTAAAAGAAGATCCCTCAACCATTCAGCCTCTTGACATGCTGAAGCAAGAGCCACGAACTCTGATTCTATGGTCGAATGAGTGATACATGTTTGTTTCTTTGATTTCCAAGAAACTGCCCCACCGGCAAGTGTAAACACCCATCCCGTCGTAGATTTATTATCTCCGACACTCGATATCCAACTTGCGTCAGTATATCCTTCTAGTACGGCAGGAAACTGACCGTATTGAAGTCCAAGATTTTTGGTTTTCAAAAGAAATCCAAAAATTCTCCCAATGGCCTTCCAATGTTCGGCACTTGGATTGCTAGTAAATCTACTCATTTTACTAACGGCAAATGCTATGTCTGGTCGAGTACATTGCATCAAGTACATAAGACAACCAACCGTACCAGCATATTCCAATTGAGCCACAGCCCTTCCATCATTCTTTTCAAGTTTTACACTTGGATCAAATGGGGTATTCACTTCTTTGAAATTTAAATGTTTGAACTTATCAAGCACTTTTTCAACATAGTGTGATTGACTAAGTTCATAACCCCCACTGGTTCTACAAACCTTAATACCTAAAATAGTATCAACTTGTCCAAGATCTTTCATTTTGAAAGTGGAAGATAGAAACCTCTTCGTTTCTAATATTCCTTTCATCTCGTTGCTAATGATCAACATATCATCAACATAGAGACATAGGAAGATCACAAGGTTACCACGCACCTTTGAATATAAGCACTTGTCATAAACGTTAGGAACAAAACCATTCGAAATTATGACCGAGTCAAACTTTTGATGCCATTGTTTGGGTGCTTGTTTTAATCCATATAAGGATTTAACAAGTTTGCAAACCTTTTGTTCATTACCCGGAAGCACATAACCTTCCGGCTGCTCCATGTAAACCTACTCATCGAGATCTCCATTCAAGAATGCCGTCTTGACATCCATTTGATGAACATTGAGGTTATACAAAGAAGCCAAGGCAAACAACACTCTAATTGTTGTTGTCCTCGCTACCGGTGCATATGTGTCAAAGTAATCAATTCCTTCCCGTTGTCGAAATCCTTTGGCTACTAATCTAGCCTTGTAGGTATTAAGAGTACCACCACTATGATACTTCTTTCGGAACACCCATTTACACCCAATAGGTCTAGACCCTTTGGGTAGATCGACAATTTCCCAAGTGTGGTTTGACATTTCATCTTGGATTGCATCCTTCCAAAAGGCAGAGTCCCGAGAAGCCACAACTTCATTATAAGTATTAGGATCGTCTTCAATAAGAAGAATAATAGGAATTTTCCGTGCAAAACTCTCTCTATTTCCTTCTACTAGGTAAAAAGAAATGATGCGAGAATCTATTTCCTTAGACTTATGGACTCTTTTGCTTCTCCGAAGTTTGGGTTGTTCTACAACTACCCTAGAAGAACTTTCCTCTCGAGGCATCGAACCTGCCTGGAGATCGAGCTCGCCAGGGGTCGAGCTCACCTGGGGTCGAGCTCGCTTGGAGGTCGAACCTCCCTGCTGGTCGAGCTCGCCAGGGGTTTGAGCTCGCCTTGAGGTCGATCCTCCCTGGAGATCGAGCTCGCCTGGTCGAGGTTCTTCATAAGTGGAATTTTGAGGTTCTTTTCCTGTCGAGTTAAGATTCTCAAAGAATTCCACATCTCGGGATTCTACTATGACATTAGACTCTAAGTTTAGAAGTCTATATGCCTTGCTATTCATAGCATAGCCAATAAAAACACTTCGCATCCCTCGAGGACCCAACTTGGTCCTTTTAGGATCCATGTTTTTGTAGTAGGGTAGACACCCCCACACTTTGAAATACCCAATATTAGGCTTTCGCTCTTTCCATACCTCGTACGGTGATATTTGGGTTTTCTTTAAAGGAATACGATTTAAAATATGACATGCGGATAGTAAAGCTTCACCCCACAAACTAAAATGTAAACCAGAATGCGTTAACATGGCATTTATCATCTCTTGAAGTGTCCTATTTTTACGTTCGGCTAAACCGTTCTGTTGTGGTGTTCTAGGTGCAGAACATTCATGAACAATACCATTTTCTTCACAAAAGGTATTAAAATCACTAGGAAAATATTCACCGCCCCTATCACTTCTAAGGACTTTAATATTAACTCCTAATTGATTTTCTACTTTAGCCTTATACACCTTAAAAGCATTAAAAACATCATCTTTATGTTTCAAAAGATACACATATGTAAATCTAGAGCAATCATCAATAAAGGTAATGAAATACCTATTTCCCCCACGGGTTAACATGCCATTAAATTCACATGTATCAGAGTGTATAAGATCTAACACCTTAGAATTTCTCTCTACACTATAAAACAGTTTCTTTATCATTTTAGATTTCACACATATTTCACATTTATCTAATTTATTAGATTTGCACGAAATTAATCCACATTTAATTAACCTTTTTCATAGTGCTAAAACCAATATGTGCTAATCTACTATGCCATAAAGAAACAGAATCAAGCATATAAGCAGAAGGAGAAATTTCATTGATAACATTGTCAATTATACATAATTTGACCATCCCTTCACTAGAATAGCCTTTGCCAACAAATACACCATTACGGGTCAAGATAAGCTTGCCCGACTCATACACAGATTTGATCCCCGGTTTGCCTAGGAGATCGCCACTAACTAGGTTCCTACACATATCCGGAACATGGAGAACATTGGTCAAAGTGACCGTCTTCCCGGAGGTGAAGTTGAGATCCACGTTCCCGATGCCGACAACTTGAGAGCGATGCTCGTTTCCCATCTGAACCGCTTGTCCATCGTTGACTTCAGAATAGGTTTTGAAGGCAGCCCTATCATAGGCGACGTGAACGGTAGCACAAGTGTCGTACCACCACCCTTGAACCTTGCCTTTGACCGCCATGAGTTCGCTCAACGTAGCGACTATGTTAGTATCGGTCATAGTGGCGTTGACCTCTTTCACATCCGTCTTGCGGTGTCGACAATCTCGAGCATAGTGACCGGGTTTGCCACACACATAGCAGCCCCCTTTGGACCCCTTGGATCCGGGCTTGTTACCAGACTTGGATTTGCTGGAATGCTTGAATTTCTTCGAGTCCTTTTTGGAACCCGAAGAACCTTCCTTGTCATTCCACTTCCTCTTGCCTTTAGCGCTCACCACATTGGCCTTGGAAGTACCTGCATCCGACGTCTTCTCTCTCATCTTCGATTCCTCCTCGATTCGAAGATGTTTCTGGATTTGCTCCAAAGAGAAGTCATCGGTATTGTGAAGAAGTTTCTTTCGATAGCCTTTCCACGAATTGGGCAACTTCGCAATAATTGCACCAACTTGGAAAGACTCCGGAATATCTATCTTCACAGCCCTCAATTTGTTGACTATAACTTGCAATTCATGAACTTGAGCAAGTATAGGCTTGTCATCAAACATCTTGAAATCAAAGTAACTCGAGACAAGGAACTTTTTGGTACCTTCTTCTTCGGCCTTGAACTTGTACTCGAGAGCCTTCCATATCTCGACCGCCGATGGATTGTCGGTGTCGAGATCGTAGAGTCGGTCTGACAAAGTGTTCAGAATGTGACCCCGGCACAGCAGCTCGTCCTCTTGACGCTTCTTCCGGTCTGCCTTGAGTTCGTCATCATCATCGTATGTCGGCTCCGGGATGGGCACCAACGTCGGGTCGAGCACATAGAAGATCTTCATGGCGGTGAGGAAGAACCGCATCTTGTCCTGCCAGCGGGTGAAGTTGGTGCCGTCGAAGCGATCCAACTTGACGAAGTCCTGGCTCATCACTTTCAAACTCGAAACAGACGCCTCGGTAGCCATAGCACAAGATACTATAAGATTGTTGGATAATTCTTCAAAATTGAAGACTTCGAGGCTTGAATCACGCATATGAACGCTTTTCTTATAGTATTTCGAGTACCCCAAAATGTCTTAAGGTTTATGTACAAGAATACCGCAGGATACGACAAGCCTAGTTCGGACTGCACCAAGACAGAGTGAAAATCCGAAAATAAGCAAGAACTGTGTTTCTGGATTAGTGTTTCGGGAATTGAGAAAGTTGGTTCGAAAAACGTGTTGATTACTGAATCCGAAATCGGATTATATAATCAATCGTACCTGTTCGCGAAGAGGTTCGACGAACAGACGCACTGTTTCGGTCGAACTAACGGTCTTTGCGAACAGATGCATTGTTTCGGTCGAACTGCGAACAGACGCACTGTTTCGGTCGAACTGCGAACAGACGCACCGTTTCGGTCGAACTACGAACAGACGCACCGTTTCGGTCGAACTACGGTTATAGTCTCAAACGACACGACCGTTGGCCAAACGATAGTTCGTTTTGAAGAGACGTGACCGTTAGTTCGAATGGTAACCACAAATAACTGCTAAATGAGGAGGCTCGACCGTTGGCGAGAATTTCCGCGAAAAAGCGGTCGAGCTCACCTGGAGGTCGAGCTCGCTAGGAGGTCGAGCTCGCCAGGAGGCCGAGCTCATCTGGAGGTCGAGCTCGCCAGGAGATCGACCAGTCGACCTCGCCCTCAGTCGAACTGAAATGACTTCGTCATTTCGTTCAATCGACCTCGCCCCAGTCGAGCTCGTCACTTCCTCATTCACAAACTCACTTTCTCAATCAACAACACACTATTTTGTCTTTTAATGAACAAATTAAATTGAGCTAATTAAAACACCTATTTAATTTTACTCAATTTTCAACATAAACAACCTAAGACCCAACATGTTTATTTAAATTTTTTTGCGTACGGATGTATCATCGCTACTATGATTAGAAAAAGGTGAATGGCTATTCTTAGGGCGAAGCAGTAAATGCGTGGCTCAAAGTTTTATAGAAAAAATCAAATGAAAACTTGTATGATGGTAAAGCTGCTGGGATAAATTACTCCATACGGATTAATTACAGTTCCCATATATCGAACACAAACGATCGTTTCGATACTTCTTATTAGGTAACTAATCTCTTAACCCCAAAAAATATTTACAAATGCGGAATAGAAGAATACACGAATAATTGCTAATCTTTAACATAAACAATAATTACCAGGATACTCAAAATTATTCAACAACAATATATCTAATATTTGAGCAATTACAATCAACACAATACCATTAGAGGATTTCGGATTACATACCTTTCGGATCAGCTACAGATCATCCACGTTCCTGGATTTCTAGATCTCCTTGCTTCTGCTTCAAGCTTCCAGTGATCTTCGGATCTCTCGGCTGCTCTTTTCTCCTTGGATCTTTGGATCTTCACACTTTCGGATTCCTCGGCTACTCTTTTCTCTCGGATCGTCGATTCCTCGGTTGCTCAGGTGATTGATTCTATATTCTTCCAAGATGTAATCTCCGGAAACAAATAAAGAGATAATCCAAAGACAAAAATGCCTTCACTTTGCCGTTTACCTCATATGGCCACGGGCCTTGGGATTTTTGATTTTTAGTTTGCTTAAAGCCCAATAAGAAAATCAATTAAATAATTACTTCAACTATGAATAATTATTTACACTATAATTAATTCGCCAAAAACTATTTTACGAATTAAAAATATTTTATGATTAAATCGTAACTGTGAGTATGTAACCATGTATCTAATTATTATGAGTATCTTTATCCATGTTATTAGAGCCATCTTGGGGACTATGGACCTAGTAATTGAAGCTCATATGAATCTAAATAAACAGCTAAAATCTCTATTTTCTCTTATTCATTTGATTTATCAATCTCGGCGTCACACCATAAGATGAATCGAGACTACACTTTTCTTGTTACTAGAATTATATTTTACTCGATGTTTATGAGCATCCATTGATATAGTAACTACATGATATCAATCCTTCAGGTTCATATTAGGAATATTGCCCACTTAAAGATAATAAATAAACATGAATGATTACTGACTTGGATAAGAAGTTTAGTTTATTAGCATCATATGACTAGTGGGTTGAGTTCTGAAATTAGAATCAATAACAACTATCTTCCATAGCCTCCATATTAAAACTAAATCACGTGTTGGGCACCTGTGTTTGGACGGTGAGTTATAACATGGTCGATGATTTATACACGCTTGGAAAGCTATATCTAAAATCATATATGTGGAACACGAGTGAAGGTTGATCACTTCGTGAGAGCATTCTGCACTTTCAGTAGGCGTACGGTCCAGACAGACTTTGGTTGTAGATGTGTCGTTTAAGTACCGTTACGACGCACTAGCCGATGTCGCTTATGATGGTCACAATGAGACTTGATCTAAATCCTAAAGTGATCATGGATTTCTAGTGCATATCGCCGAGTTCTTTGACTCATTCGTTAAAGGCTACTGAGAAGCTGATTAAACTTATGTATTGAGAATTCGAAATATGATATGAAAAGAAAGTAGTTGACAGTTACGGAATGCAGCCTTCCTGAAAGAAGGTTAATGTTCACTCATTTAAGGGTTGATTCCAGAACCGATTGATTCCTAGCACTTTCGAAACAAGTGATGTTCAGAAGAATCTTTCGTTGGGGAAGCAACGGTGCTTAGGGTATATATGTATCAAGAAAGGTATAACAGAATAATTGACCTTTCTCGATACGGGTTGAACTTGGAGGATCTTGATCACGAACTGACTAGATTAGTGAACACTCGTCACGATGAGTAAATATAATTCTAGTATAAAAGAGGGTTCAACCTTGGCTTACATGATGGAGTATTTGGCCGAGATTAGACGAATCGATGGAAAAAGAGAAATGACTTTTTCGTATTTTTCATCAGATTTGTTAAGCTTCTATTACTAGGTCCATAGTCCCCAATTCGGCTTCGATAAAGATGAATAAGAACTCTATAGTAATAATGAATTTCATTATTACAATCTCACAAGCTGTAATAGGTATTGACAACATAAAATTCAGAAAACGGGTATTTGCTGAATTAATATATTATTTATAGTAAAATTGTTTATTTATTGTTGGATCAAGTAAATAATCAATTAATTAGTTATTTGTTTATTGTTTGACAAAGTAAATAAATAATTAATCGGGTTTTAAGTGATTGGGCCTTGCAATTGATGAAAGTCGAATTTCTTAGTGTCATGCACTAGGATTTGTGCTTTTTTATGTTGGCCGTATGCCTTCATGAACGATTTTTATAAATCGGTATTTACCAATATTTTTGTTTCTTTAGTTGTTTAAATAAAGGAGAGAGAATAATATTAAGGAAATATGATATCGTCATTTATTTTCTCTCATGAATATTTAGAGAGAATATATTTAAAAGGAAATAATATATTCTCATTTATTCTCTCATGAATAAATATTCTCTATTTAGACAGAAAATAAAATATCATAGATATTGATCTGATGGATGAGAGAAAAAAATATGATTCATAAGATGAGATTCAACGGTTGAGATTAATCCATTAATGTGAACATATAGTCTGAACACAATAAAGGAGAACAATATATCCTGGAAGGTTCCAGGAATATCTCATTCCACTACTATAAATAGGGGTTCATGAGAAGTAAAAAAAAAAAAAAAAGAAGAGTTTTTTGGAGTTGCAACATTTGTCCAACCTAGAAAATAAGAGTGAGATCTGAAACACCATAGCTTCAGATCTAGTGAGATAAATAGAGTGAACCCACATATTATTCTTATTCATCTGAAGATTACGTTTCAGAAGACTAAGGTGTCATCGAGGCGTAAAGAAGGAGATCCCGAGAGTTTCAGAGACATCCCAGAGGTTTGATCGTAGAAGACGGAGCTAGGAGGCTGAGACGAGACGAGAAGAAGACGAGGAGCTCGAGGAGATCTCGATTCAGAAAGCTTAAGGAGAAACTCGTAACTTTTCTATAACCCGTCTCTTTAAATTGGTTGCTTGACATATATGCTCGCATGGTTAAGTTAATTAAACAAAACTAGATCTTGTTTTAATAACCATTAAATTGATTAGCTTAAGATAGTGTAATTAATTATCTTTTTCACACGATTATTAATTTTGGGTGTATAATCATCAACAGTTTAATCCATAACGAGAAAAACCAACAGTTCAATCCATAACGAGAAAGGCCAATTATTACCATCATACCATCCTCGCTACATATAAGCCCTAAGGACCTTTTCTTTCCCAACAAAAAATTCTTTCGTACGTACTTTCTACGAAAGTTTCGACAATCCATCGGTTCTGGAATCAACGCTTAGGTGAGTAAACATTGACCCTCCTTCAGGAATGCTGAATTTCGTATCTGTGAATCACATTCTGTTCATATCATATCATGAGTTCCCAAGACATAAGTATCTGTGTAGCCATGAACGAATGAGTCAAAGAACTCGGTAATATAACATAGAAGTCTATGAGCACTTCAGGATTTAGATCAATTATCATATGACCATAAGTCAATCTAGATTTGTTCGTCGTAATTGTTACTTAAACGAGCATCTAGTCTATATTTGTCCCAGTCGTATACACACCAACTGTATAGAATGCTCCCACTAAGTGTTCAGCTCACCAGTGCTCTACATATGTGATTTTCAATCCAGCTAACTAAGTTTAGATTAATCAACGACCATGTTTTAGCTCACTGCCCAACATGTAATTCATTTTAATATGGAGGCTATGGATGATAGTTATTATTTATTCTAACTAGAAAACTACTCATTAATCAATAATGCTAACAAAAGTGACAAGCTTGTGTGCTTGTTGATACACTCTAATGGTAAGGTCTTTGGATAGAAATAATTATTAATGCTTTATTTTTTATCGTATGCATTTAGATATGAGCGATTTCCATTACTTGGAGATACATTTGTTCGACCATCAGTATTTCATATGCTTTTTATGATGGATAAGTGTAGTGTCTTGTTCATTTAAAGACACTCGGAATGTAATCTAAGTGAACAAATTTTTAAACAAACTTAAAGAGATGCATGAGGAAAATGTAAGTTACCTTTATTATTAGAGCTACATATTACATATAACAATACGGATGAGCTGAGTGCAAAATAAAGGATATTTCAAAATACAAGACATCAAACAAATATGCATGAGTTTTTCAAATTCATTATCATCCTCATTTAATCGTCTTCATCCTCGTCATGGCCTCAATAGGCTCGGTTTTGAGCATTGAGTACTATGCATTAATTATTATAAGGTTTTGATTAACCCTTTCATATCTTGCTACACCCTAATTTGGCTCCAAGGAGTTCTTAACAAATAATTAATCAAAACCATCTTCATCTTTGGCATTATCTTGTCCGACAACGATAAATGCATGAAAATTGTACTAAAATTGTATTAAAAGTTATATTAAAAATAACATTAAGATTATTTAAAAAGGCATAACATTAAGATATTATAAGATATATTGTACATAATTATACACTTATGAAAACAACTTAAGTAACATATTATGTTGTCTTTTCCTAAAACATTTCAAACGTGGCTTAAGCTCCTTGCGAAGATCGAGAATGAAATCATTTTCCATTTTGATTTTTTTTTCTCTCTTTCGATTATGAAGGGTCTAAGAGAAACAAATAACAAATGTTAATGTATGTATATATATATATCTATCTTTTTTCTTCCTCTTTCGATTATGGAGGGTCTAAGAGAAACACATGTTAAAATGTGTGATTCTTATTGTACTAATGGTTATTTGTTTTTTTTATCGGATATTTTTTTTTATATTTGGTTCTCTCATTCATATACTTTATTTTTTACGCGAGATGATGAGGGTAGATGCGCAATTGTCTATCATCGGTTTCATTCTCGATCCTCATTATGGACTCCCCCGTAAGAGGTTTGCCAGCTCGGGAGGAGTTAGTGGCGGATGCGCTTTCTCGGCATATTCACCACGCAATCGAACGTGACAAATTTAGCCCCATGACCTTATGTGCATGGAATAAATAAAAATCTCTCATCTTCAATTTGCAGACGATACTCTTATCTTCGGCGAGGCATCTAGGAAAATGTGAGTGCATCTAATGGAAGTGGTTAATATTTTTGGGAAACTTCAAGTCTTAAGTTGAATATGGACAAAGCGACTTCTTTGGTTTAAACGTAGCACCTACTGAGTCGGATCGTTCGTTGCTTCTTTTGGTTGCTCCGAGGGTAAGTGGCCCACTTCTTATTTGGGACCCGGTAGTGACTAAGGTCACGAATCGGTTAAACGGGTGGAAGAAGAACTTTCTCTCTAAAGGGGAGATGCTTACTCTTATTCAGTCCGTTCTATCAGTGTTGCCTACATACTATATGTCTCTCCTCAAAATGCCGATCGTGGTTGTGGACGATATAGATGTTAGGAATAATATTGTCCACTTGAAGATAATGAATAAATGATTACTAAATTCGATAATAAGATTACTTTATTAGCATTATATGATTAGTGGGTTGAGTTCTAAACAATTAGAATCAATAATAACTATCTTCCATAGTCTCCGTATTAAACTGAGTCACGTGCTGGGCACCTGAGTTCGGGCGGTGAGCTAAAACGAGGTCGATGACTGATATACGCCTGGAAAGCTATATCTAAAGTCATATATGTGAAACACATAGGTGAAGACTGATCACTATGTAGGAGCATTCTACACTTGTGGTAAGTGTACGACTTGGACAGGTCTTGGTTGTAGATGTGTCGTTTAAGGACTGTTACGACAACTAACCGAGGCCGCTATGATGGTCACAGTGAGACTTGATCTAAATCCTGAAGTGATCATGGACACTGGGTTATGTTACTGAGCTCTTTGACTCATTCACTAAAAGGCTATTCATGCTAATCACAGCTTATGTCTTGGGAGTTTTCTCAGAGCATAATTCGAGTGGGAAGTGATTTACAGATACAGAATCCAGCCTTCCTGAAAGAAGGTTAATGTTCACTCACCTAAGGGTTGATTCCAGAACCGATAGATTGCTAGCACTTTCGAAGTAAGTAACGTTAGAAAGAATCTTTCGCTGGGGAAGCAACAATGCTTAGGGCTGATATGTATCAAGAGAAGTATAACGGAAAAATTGACTTCTCTTGACACGGGTTGAACCTGGAGGATCTTGATCACGAACTGGCTATATCAGTGGACACTCGTCACGATGAGTAAATATAATTCTAGTATAAAGGAGAGTTCAGTCTTGGCTTACAAGGTGGAGTATTTGACCAAGATTAGACGAATCGATGGAAAAAGAGAAAGGACTATTTCGTCTTTTTCATCGGATTTGTTAAGCTTCTATTACAAGGTCCATAGTCCCCGATTCGGCTCTGATAAAGGCGGATAAGAACTTTCGTATAATAATGTTTATCATTATTAATCTCACTTGCTGTAATTGTGATTGACAGCATTAATTCTGGAAAACGGGTATTCGCAGAATTAAATAAATATTTATGGTAGAATTGTTTATTTATTGTTGGATCAAGTAAATAATCAATTATTAATTATTTGTTTATTGTTGGACCAAGTAAATAAATAATTAATTGGGTTTTAAGCAATTGGGCCTTGCACAAAATATGAAAATCGGATTTGGGAATTTTAGCATGTGAGTTGCGCAAATCCCCTTGGCCGTGTGCCTAAAAACCGATTTTTATAATATTGGTATTTACCAATATTTTCTCTTTAGTTGTTTAAATAAAGGAGAGAGAATAATATAAGATATTGTCCTATATTTTCTCCTTATTTAAAGGAAAATATTTAGGAGAATATATTTAAAGGGAAATAATATATTCTCCTTTATTCTCTCACTAAATAATATATTATCTATTTAAATAGAGAATAATATCCCATAAATATTGATCTGATGGATGAGAGAAAAAGTAGGATTCACTTGTTGAGATCCAATGGCTTAAATTTAATCCACCAGTGTGAACACAATAAAATGAAATAAAATATTCTGGAAGATTCCATGAATATCTCATTTTACTACTATAAATAGGGGTTCATGAGAAGGAAAAAAAAAGCAATTATTTTGTGAAAAATTTCGTGCATTCTAGCCTCCTTGGCCGTGCACTTCTGCCTCTCCTCCCCCTCGGAAATTCGTTTCCATTCTTAGTAAAATAAGAGCGAGATCTCGAAACACCTAGTTTCGTGATCTAGTGAGATAAAGACTGTGTCCACTCATCTTTCTTATTCGTCTCGGAGATTACGTTTTCGGAAGACTAAGGTGTCATCCTCGAGTCCTTCATCAAGACGACGCAAGGAGTACGCGATTGGTTTAGGAGCGTTCTGTAGCCGAACCGAAAATCAATGTAAGTATTCGTTTTTCGTTCAAATCGGTTGCTTGATAGATATGCTCTCGTGAATTAAATTAATTAAACATAACTAGATCTTGTTAAATATAACCATAATTCAATTAGCTTATGATCAGCGTAATTAATTATTTTTCCGCATTACTATGGTTATATGGTGGAATCATCTCAAACGAGTCGCATCAAAACGATTGTTCGTGTCTGACACGCGCTCGATTCCCCAACAATAGAGAGGAAAATGCGACAATTCTTGTGGGAAAAATTCTACGGGGCGAAAAGCCGAGGGGGTGTGGCTTGGGAGGTTTGATGTAGAACAAATGATAAAGGCGGTCTCAGTATCGATAGACTTGTAGATAAGAATAGCGTGCTCTTAACTAAATGTCTTTGGCGGTTCCCTTTGAATAAATAGGCTCAACAACACAAAGTAATTCAGGCTCTTTACGGGGTTCAAAGGAATGGTTGGAACACGGGGGAAGCAGCGGGCTGTACCTATAAAAGTCTATGGCATTCAGTGTGTTCAGGGGCAAGATTCCTTTTTCAGCAGATGTGGGTGAGATAGTTTGGTGATCAGATTTTGGGAAGACGTTTGGGTGGGGGAAGATAAACTTCTTGACATATTCTCGGGTCATTCTCGTCTTTGTTCGATGAAAACCGAGATGATGAATCATTTTTCTATTTTCTCGAAAGAGCACTTTGGAAAGGTGGTTGAGATTTTAAATTCCCAAGGATGATTCTATATGCAAAGCAAAAGTCCCAGAATTGGTCCAATTTTTTTTGTTGGCGCTTGCTCTCCTCAAGGTCAACACTAAAGACCTTGTTTAGAAAAGCAATCCTCATTGGACTGTACTCCCTAATTGCTGCCCATTTTACAAAAGCGCAACGGAAGACATCCAACACCTTCTATTTGGAATGTCAATGTTGTTCCTGTGTTTGGGATTGAGTCTTCTCCGAGCTTTCGATCGCCGACGAATCTCATGCCTCTCGTCGCCAGCTGCTTTTAGTCGAAGCCCGAAGTGGGTTAATGGCCTTTTTTTTAGAATGAGAAATGAGATCTCTGCGTAGTTTTAGAAAGTCTTAATCATTGTATTGCTATTTGGTTGCATGTAAAATGTAATGAGTAGAGATTTTTCATATCGATTTGTTAAGGATTGGGCTGCTGCCCTGTTTTGAGTTTAAGGTCTCTCATTTAGGCCAGGCTAACGTGTTGGTTTGTGTGCATACGCTTTTTGGGTATATCCCTTTTTTATCTCATTAATGACTTGAAAATCATAAAAGTTATTTTTTTTACATTACCACATTCACATCAAGCTCAAGCCCAAATGCAGAAAAGTAGCTATTTGCCAAAAATCATAAATAACAACTAATACAAGTAATATGCTTAAATTTGCGGGGTAGTTTTTATAAGTATCCTAAATTATGGGCGAAGTGAAGATAGAGAAATTGCTCAAAGTACCACCATATCAATAACTTTTTTCAAAAATCCACCAAAGTATAATTTTGGCCAAAAATACAAGTTGCCCACTTGTGAAAAACCAAATATACCCTCCACCTTAAATTTTCTTTCAATCTCACACATACCCTCTCATAACTCATTTAATATCATCATTTAATCCATTCTGAATTAAACTTGTTTATTTATCTCTCTCTCTCTCTCTCTCTCTCTCTCTTTCTCTCTCTCTCTCTCTCTCTCTCTCTCTCTTTCTCTCTCGTCAGAAGAAAAAAGCTCAAAGCTTGCCAAAGTTGAGCTGCCCAAACCCTAGATTTGAGCTCACTCAATCCTTGCCAAAGTTGAGCTGATCCAAACCCTTGGATTTGAGCTCCGACACACTCAAGGAAGCACGACCAAAGCTCGTAGATCCGGTCACGACGAAGACCGTAGCTCCGACCAAGCACGTAGCTCCGATCCTCGCCGAAGGTTAGTTTTGTTTTATCAAACTTTTCTTTCGTTTTTGTGTATGTTTATTCTGGGTATGTTTAAATTTGGGGCAAAAATAAGGTTTCCGTGATTCTGGGTAATTTTTGAAGTTGTTTAGCGAAGTTCGTAAGTTTCGCAGATGTCAACAGTTGACGTCAACAATTGACGTCAACAGTTGACATCAATTGTTGACATCTTATGTCAACAGTTGATGTCATCTGTTGACATATATTGTTGATGTATAATGTCAACAGTTGACATCAACTGTTGACGTCAACTGTTGACATCTGATGTCAACAATTACTAACTTTGGATTTCTTCTTGATTTGTACAGTGATAGCGGAAATTTATTTATTATTCAAGCAAGGTGGTACTTTGGTTGAACCTAGTCGGTATCATGAGAAAAGATCTTTCGGAATTATGATGTCGTCCGAAGTGAACTTCGCTAGCTTTGTTCAATACCCTTATGCCATCGAATCCCCTTATGCCATCAATACTCGAGGAGGGGTGTGATTCGGTTTCAACTCATGAATCGTCAATTCGTGCTACATTAGGATTGGATGACTACTTTTTTATACTTTGTTCAGACTACTTTTTTTTTTAATTTATTATGCTTTGTTCATATTACTTTTGTTTAAGAGTCTATTTGTTTAAAATATTATGCGTTTTGTTCAAACTACTTTTGTTAAAGAGAATCTCTTTTGTGCAGACTACTTGTTGACCTCAATTGTTGACGTTGATG
The DNA here is from genome assembly GCF_054948205.1 of Urtica dioica subsp. dioica. Taxonomy (NCBI): domain Eukaryota; kingdom Viridiplantae; phylum Streptophyta; class Magnoliopsida; order Rosales; family Urticaceae; genus Urtica; species Urtica dioica. The sequence goes on from NC_142762.1 coordinate 33,902,182, forward strand.
TCAACAGCATCAATGTCAACAATTGACGTCAACTGTTGATATCAATGTCAATAGTTGACATCAATGTCAATAAACAGAGAGCTCATAAATCACAGATGTCAACAATTGACGTCAACTGTTGACATTGATGTCAACAATTGACGTCAAAACCATTAAAAAACAACTACATATTGATAATTGATATATTGTTGATATTCATTAAACATGCTATCAAAAGCATACCAAAAGATTAAAATATGAGTAGTACGTGAACAACATTGCTATCAAAAGCATACCAAAAGATTAAGATAAGAGTAGTACATGAAACACATTTCTATCTATTGTTTACATTATTTCCTGATTGTCATAAATCTCCATGTCCGATCCAACATGGGTCGCTAACTTCACTGCCCCGTGCCGATATAAGTCGATCGTGAACTTTTTGTCACCACTGCGTACAAATCAAGAAGAAATCCAAAGTTAGTAATTGTTGAATCACATGTCAACAGTTGATATCAATAGTTGACGTCAACAGTTCAACCGTTGACATCAATAGTTGAAGTCAAATCAAGAAGAAATCCAAAGTTAGTAATTGTTGACATCAGATGTCAACAGTTGACGTCAACAGTTGATTAAGATGTCAACAATTGATGTCAACTGTTGACGTCAATTGTTGACGTCAACTGTTGACATCTGCGAAACTTACGAACTTCGCTAGACAACTTCAAAAATTACCCAGAATCACGAAAACCTTATTTTTGCCCCAAATTTAAACATACCCAGAATAAACATACACAAAAACGAAAGAAAAGTTTGATAAAACAAAAAACAAAACTAACCTTCGGCGAGGATCGGAGCTACGTGCTTGGTCGGAGCTACGGTCTTCGTTGTGACCGGATCTACGAGCTTTGGTCGTGCTTCCTTGAGCGTGTCGGAGCTCAAATCCAAGGGTTTGAGTCAGCTCAACTTTGGCAAGGATTGTGTGAGCTCAAAAATCTAGGGTTTGGGCAGCTCAACTTTGGCAAGCTTTGAGCTTTTTTCTTCTGACGAGAGAGAAAGAGAAAGAGAGAGAGAGAGAGAGATAAATAAACAAGTTTAATTCAGAATGGATTAAATGATGATATTAAATGAGTTATGAGAGGTTAGGTGTGAGATTGAAAGAAAATTTAAAGTGGAGGGTACATTTGGTTTTTCACAAGTGAGCAACTTGTATTTTTGGCCAAAATTATACTTTGGTGGATTTTTGGAAAAAGTTATTGATATGGTGGTACTTTGAGCAATTTCTCTTCTTATAATTACCCTAAATACTTTTGATTCGCTCTCTCTCTCTCTCTCTCTCTCTCAGCTCCTTCTTCTTCTCTGCAAATTCACCACACAGCGAGAGAGAGAGAGAGATGGACAGCGATGTAGAGGAATCGCTGAAGAAGAGGCCACGAAAGAACTCCTTCCCAACTGAATTTTCTCGCAAAGTTAGTCTCTCTCTCTTTATTCATCAACTATTGTCATGTTTTCTTGATTCATTTAATGAGCTCAATTCTGCATTTCGCTTCGTCCATCGTTTCATTTCCTTTGACTCATCAACAAGCTTACAACTTTTCATTAAAAAAACGTGATATATTATCATCAGACGATTAATCATCTACTACAAGCATTTTGTTTTATTAAGATAAGAACTTTGGCATTAGCAGTTTATGTGTATACAATTGAGGAATACGGTTTCTGGTTTCTTCATTCTTGTACTCGGATCGAATAATAACGGGGCACATATAGATTTAAATTTGTTACTGTGTTGTTTGCAATTATATGGTTGATATATTCTTTTGATTTATTTATTTTTGGCAGCAAATTGAACAGTATAGTGGCCGTACATACGCCTCAATGGGAGAAGTGGTAATGAGTCATGAAATCTCATTCTCATAAATATAAATTATGCGCGTACTGTATTTGTGTGTCTTTCTCACTGGATTAGAATCATTGTGTTCATGGTCTTATGATATTTCTATCAACTTCTTTACAATCGACGTCAAGTTTTAATAGCTTGTTACGGCCTTCTTAGTGACCAGCTTATCTTTAACAAATATTCTGAAATTCTAAAAGAAAATTAGTTCTAAATGAATTAGTTACATAGATTACATGTTTTAGTTCTCAATATAGTAGAATTTACACAATCTGGCATGTGGTCGAGAAGAGGAAGTTCTTTATATCATCTCGGACCAGGAATGTCCAAATGCAATTAGAGCTTGAGAATGTTTTAGTTTGTGCTTAATCTGTATGGTTCTTTTTATTGGAGATATATTTTTTTTTTAAATGGTTGCGCTGGTTTGGCAGAATTTTATACAAGAAGAAGATATTCGCTTGGACACAATCCGTGCTAGATGTGAGTATATATACCGTTCAGGATAAATTTCTCGATTTCTGCACCCACAACATTCTTAGAGGGTAACATTAGAATTTTTTTTTTCCTTCTATTTTTTCCTTTTTACAGTTACTAATGTTCTCAAAAGACACGGAGAGCTAACTGAGCGTTTGTCCAGGTACAATGATTTTTCCCCACTAAAGTAAAAGCTATTACTTTATACCATCCAATATTCACTGTAAGGTCAGTCATGCATAGTAGTTACCTCATAGGAATAATTTTGTGAAGATTCTTTGTGAGCAACGGCTTTCCCTCTTTGTCATAGTCGGAAATATGTTTTGAGAGGAACCTCCGTAAGGATTATTTCTTAAAGGAAACATGGAAAATAATAATTCCACTAATATACATACGTGTTTATAAAGAAAAAGCTACATGAGCAGCATTGTAGAAAATCCCAAGAACTCCTTTCATGTAACGGTCGTTTCAGGATGTTACTCAAGATCTTTTGATATTTAAACCTTATGTAATTTCAAGACCACGGGTTTCTAAATATAGTTATTAAACACGTGAGACAAATAAGATTAAGTTTATTTTTTCTGCATTTTTTTCGGTTTTCATTTGACTATTATGTACCATTGCAGAATGTTCGAAATGGTTTTAAATGATATTGAGATGGTTTTATGTGGAGAATGCTTAAAATGGTTTTAATGGTGCCCCGTGGTTTGAGAATCTAACAAAATATTTTTTTAATTTTTTTTATGCAACCATGGGAATCCTGATTTTGCCCGACTTGGCCCACGAGGCACTGATAGGGCTTCCAAGAGACCCTCTCAGTGGGCCCAAGTTTTTGGTTGTAGGAAGAATTAAACTTCGGACCGTGTGTTACGATCCTAGTTGACTCTCACATTGTTAAGTATGGGATTGACATGTGGGTTTATAACCTCTTGGGCACCCTCTCCCTAATAGCTAGCTTTTGGGGATGAGTTCTACCCAAAGGGTTGTATCACCCTGTGCCTTACCAGGAGACCAACCCCTTGGGATTACACACGTATTAACTATTGGGGCTGAAAATATGATTTTAGCACCTGAGTAATATCTTGCATCTACATCCATGCATCAGAATATCCATTATTGGCATAAGTTCTGTGCATATATTTCTTAATAGATGTTCAAGCATTAATGTGTTTGATAGGGCTACTAGTCGAGAATGAATTTTCATATTAATATCCAATAAATTTTTCTAAGAAGCATAGAGCTCAATTTCTTTTCGTAGATGCCAATTATCCATACCACTTTTTCTGATACACTTTTGTTGATTTATTTGTCAAAGTTTTTAACTTTTATGTGCGAATCTTGCAGATTATATGTTTACACTAAGCGGTGGCTATTATAGCAATATTTATTTTGGGTTTATTGATTTGAACAGGGATTCAGACAAGATGATATTTCAGCGTCTACTTAAGGAGTTTGAAGCTGCACGAGCTGCTCAGTCTCGAGGTAGCTTTACAGATGAACTAAGAAAAATGTGGCACTTATACATGCAAATAAAGTTGTGTAACTAAGAGTAATAATTTGAAAGCATAGACAACTATTAAGCTTAATTTTACGTCTTCGAAAATTATTTATAAACTAATACTATTTGCTTTCCTGCGTTGATTCCATTTTATTTTCCTTTTAGAGATTCGGTTAGAAGAAGAACAATGGAACGACGGCCTACTCGCTACATTACGAGAGCAGGTAAGTAATTGAGTAGCAGAAATAAAATATATATTGGTTATAATTTATATCTCTTTGGTTATTTGATGGTTGATTTTATAAATGTGTGATTGCATTAGTGATATCTTTCTTTAGCGGTTTCAGTTTACAAGTTAATGATGAATGTGAAATCTCCTTGTATTTGGGTTTTTAGTTTGTAATTATATTTTTTATATAATTATATATCAGGTTCACATGGAGGCAGATAGAAAGGGAAGTTCTGGAGACACCAATACTGGCCCACAGGAAAAAATTACGTACAAAGCTGGAAGCAAGGTATGATTCTGGGAAGCCATTTTATATATACAATGTGGTTGGTCTCATGATAAAGCTATTGATTTTCTTATGTGAAAATTGAAAAGGAACTTGAATCACTCTATCTTTGGTTGGACAAAATTTGGTTTCTGGAAGAAAATTTGAGACTACCTTTAAGAAATTTGAGGTTCCGATTTCAATTTGAAAATATAAAAAATACTTTCAAGGTCCTTAATCACAGCGAAGGAATTCCTAGTAAAACTTGAAATAAAATCGTAGTGAAGAAGATGATGAATTCACAGTTATGCATGTAGCTATAGGGATATGCCTGATGCAGTTGCTGTAAAACTAAAATCTTGCCAGAGAAGTACAAATTGCAGTTTTGTAATTTCGTGTTTATGGTAAACTGTTCTTGAAAATGAGCCATTGCTTTGGTAATTGGTATAATGTACATGTGGCAGCTGCTTATTTTCTTTTGCTCAATTGCGTACTGTTTTTTTTTTATATTTTTTATTTTATGTTTCTTTGAATGGCCTAAGCTTATTCCTTCTCAGGTGATTTGCTGTTTGGAAGGTGCAAGAATTGGCATACAATACGAGACCACTTTTGCTGGTATAAATTGAACTTAGTTTCAGTTTCTTCCTTGTATTCATAAGAACTGGTCACACCACTGTCCATTTTCTTCTACTCTCTCTTTTTCCTTGTCATGACACCTCAAAGACGCAGATTCATAATATTAGTTCAGCGGGTGCCGAATTATGAAATTGTTAAACAATAAAATAGGCTTTCTGACTCCTGTGTATCTGCTATATATATATCATCAATGATGAGCCAAATTGAAATTGAATATAAAATCATGTTTCCTCGAGATAAAAAAAATGAACAGGGGAAAATTTGGAAAAAAAAAGAGAGTATAATATATATGTAGTGAATTGAAAATTAAAAAAAAGGTTGAGTGGTTGATTATACCTGTCAAGGTACTTCCCAATAGCTTCACGATTTTGATCGTTGGACTTCAATGAAATATCTCATTTACAATCATGTATTTGTAGTTATGACTTGGAAGTTCAAATCTATCTGATATTATTCAGTACAGTCTTTTGAAAGGATATAATGATAAGAGTAAGTATGAGCGAGATTCTAATAACCTCTCGGCATGTCGTTGTAGGGGAGCCTTGTGACTTGTACCATTGTGTGCTTGAGAGCAAGTCATTTCTCGAAAAGATGACTGTCAGCGAACACACGCTTCCATTTTTTCTGCCACTTAGAGAAGCAGAAAATGACCTCCTTTCATCAAATGCTATGGTAAGGCTGGTTTTCTCGGGGTGTATTTTTTTCCCGTCTCATTCCGTCGTTTCTCTCTTCGGAAACATTATTGATTGACAACCCTCGATGATCGGCTTTCAGAAATTCATAGATTACATTGGAGATCTTCTGCAGTCTTTTGTGGACAGACGGGAACAGGTACGCGAACGATACAACACGCCCTAACTTAGTCTCTTTTGTTTTCTTCTTCGCATTTTCTCAAATTCGATTGAATCGAGGTATTATGCCAAGCTTGGTACCTTGAGAAATGCTGATCAAAACATTCGGTATCCAAAATTCGGTGGTGGTGGTGGGAAAAAGAAAAGAGAAGAGAAGAAGATAGAGCTATTTCAACTTGAATTACTCGAACATATTCCTATCCATGCTTATCAAGTCTCTAAATACGCACAGGTTCGTCTTGTGAAAGAGTTATACGGAAACCAAATCGAGGAGTTGTATCATAGCCTGCCCTACCACATGATCGAATTCGTTCTCGATGAATTTGAATGGTTAGTGCTTTTTTTTTTCCCCAAGCAGATCAACAGCTCATAATTTCTTCAAGAGCTCGGTGTCTCAAATCATTATATCGATTTATTTTTTATTTTTGAATTTTGGTTGCAGTAAGGTGACGGTGACACTGCGATACGCGGATCTTCTAACGGTGCTTCCTTCGCGAATCAGAGTAGTGGCGTGGCCGGTGCATCCATCCAAGAAGAATAGTTCGAATTCATCGGCCACGAGTCGCAAGGAAAATGGAAGCATAGGCATTGCTGGCGAAACCAGTCCTATTCGCTTGACCTATGCCGAAGATGCTCTCCGAACCATGAGCTTACCAGAAGGTGCCTTTTTCCTTTCCTATCTCCTTGTGTTTGAAGGCTTTTCCCGCGATGATTAATCTAATATGCCACAGTGAAACTAAAAATTCAGTGCCACATCAGCAACCGAATTTCAGTTCAGATTTAATGGAGGTATTGTCGGTTAAAACCAAACCAAACCAAACCGGACCGATTTAATAAAAACAATTGATATGATGATGTATTGGCAAGTTAGGTTCTAATCTCACTAGATACTATTTGGGGCGTAAAAGTTGATTTCATGCTTCTAGTCATTATCTGGCTTCAAGTATTTACTATTATGGCTAGTAAACTGGATAAAACAGAAACTGTACTGATTTTAACAGGTGAATCAATTTCGGTTTTGTAATTCAGAACACTGAAAAAATCCAACCAAGACCAAAATTTCGCTAAAAATTGTACGGAATAGATTGACTGACATCACTAACCATTGTAGTCTGAGTTAGAGCTTGAGACCCCTTTTTTATGTTTAAAACTCGAACTGGCATCTTTTCTGTTTGTATTGGTTTTAATTTCGGGTTTTTTTTTTTCTTCATCTTCTTCTTCTGGATTTTCAGCGTATGCAGAGATCGTGTTGAATTTGCCTCGAGCTCTTCAGAAAATGAATCAGAAACCGATCCCATCTTAGGGCATCGTATCGGTTCCTCTGAATCTGAGTATGTACAAAAAATCCCCTCAAAGGTATAATAGCTTTGCTTAGTTCTAAAAGCTTTGCTAGAAAATGAGTACAGAATCTGTGGTCATGAAACGTGAGAAAAGAGGAGATGATTTGGAGAGAGGTTTGTTTGTTTTGTTCCCATCAATTTTGTATATTAGAAATGAATTTACCAAAAAAGTCAAAAGTGTCTTGTAATTCGTGTACCATATCATTTGATCTGTTCTGTGACTCTACTGTGGACAGACTAATAGGACCTCAATATAGTTGATAATTATTCACTTACAAATTTTCAATATAGTATTCGTTACTCTATGAAAGAACGCAAGTTTTGTCTATGATATAAAGGCTAGCCAAAGTGGCATCACTTTTATGTTACAAAATGTATTTGTGCTTCAATTTTGAGAGCGATTTATGTTTCTACGATCAAACCATAATGGAAATTAAATTTTTCAATATAGCTGGTTAAATTTTGATGATGGTATGGTGCGACTAAAAAAGGTAATACCACTCACTCGATTATTTTATGTTACAAAATGTATTTGTGCTTCAATTTTGAGAGCGATTTATGTTTCTACGATCAAACCATAATGGAAATTAAATTTTTCAATATTAAATTTTGATGATGGTATGGTGCGACTAAAAAAGGTAATACCACTCACTCGATTATTTTATGTTACAAAATGTATTTGTGCTTCAATTTTGAAAGCAATTTATGTTTCTACGATCAAACCATAATGTAAATTAAATTTTTCAATATAGCTGGTTAAATTTTGATGATGGTATGGTGCGACTAAAAAAGGTAATACCACTCACTCGATTATTTTCACGAGTAAAAAGTTTATATTGCATGATGGTGATGTGTATGCCAAAGCACTGTTATTCTATTTTATTTCTACTTTCCAATATAGGTTGTATTTTGAAGAGCAAGTAACAGGGCGGAATTCCAACAACAATAACAAAAAAAAAAAATGAAGTAAAAGTGTGGAAAATATGGAACAATTTTGGTCAAGTTAATTATTATGTAAATTGTAAAGATCTTTGGGAAGTAACTCTATAGGGACAAAAATTAAGTGGAATTTCAGGGGCATGCTTTTATTTAATTTTTTAAAGTTATCGTGAAAATAGTTTGCGTAGCCATTTTATTTAAAGAATAACTCGTGTGCCTTGTGAAGTGTAATTGTTTACCCCGATTTAATTAGTTTTGATATATAAGATTTTAAATATATATAGTTTCAGTATACCTAATTAGTAGTGATAACTGTATACTTATTACAAGCTTGATAAAATCGTATATTGATTGCTATACTGATTACAAGTTTTAAAAACTGTACACCGAGAGGTATTATCATCCTAAATATCTAAAAATAAACAGTTTTTGATGTTTTGAAATCACTGTTGATTTAGAAATAAATCCTCCCGTAATTCTCTTTAAAAAAGGACTAGGATTTTCAAGGTTCATATATTCTGAAAATGACATATTACATCATCTCACACAAGTTATGTTTTATACCTTTTACACTTTTGATGTAGTTTCCCTTTAACTTCAAAGGTATTATTTCATTTTTGCAAGAATGTCATAAGTAAATTCTATGTTTTAGTATTAGGTCCTAAGGATAAAATACATTTCCTCCGTAATTGTATAGCTTGTCTCAATTCACCCTTAAGAAACAAGATGGAATTGAGTGTGTTAACTAGATAACACATGGCACCACGCACCACAACAGCCAGAAATAATAGCTACATATATTAGAAAATGCTCTCCGTACAAAATGCTTTCCGTACACTCTTTGTTAGTTCACTTTGTTTAGCGGTCGAACTTAGTGTCGCTGGTTTTTCCGGTGGTCTGGAAGGAGATTGTTTTTCTTTTCAGGGGTATTATGTCGGGGGGTCAGGGATCTGGATTGGGGAGTGAGTCTTCAGCTATGCTCAAACCAGACCCGGACATCTCTCTGAAGATGGAAGCTCAGGAACCGGACTCAGAGGACCTGGTCTTACTGGCGAAGGTTTTGGGACGGAAATCGGTTAGTCGATCCACTCTGGTGGCGATTATGGAAAACGTGTGGCGTAGCGCTGGGAAATGGTCGGCGAAGGAAGTGGGGCATAATGTCTTCCTTTTCCGCTTCAATCTAAAGGAGGATCGAGACACTGTACTTTCGCGACGGCCGTGGACGATTAAAGGGGCACAGATGTTAGTGGAAGCCTGGCCAGAGGATCTCACGCTGGAGGAAGTCAAGTTTGACATGTGCCCTTTCTGGGTCAGATTGTCCGGTCTCCCGCCGGGGGCGATTAACACGAAGAGTATCAGAGGGTTTGCGGAGCTTGCTGGTGAGGTGCTGGTGTGTAAAGTGAACCCTCGAGACCGTTTTGAAGCTGTGGTCAGATTTAAAGTCAACGTTCCTATTCTTTCTCCACTGTTTGCCGGTTTTTTCTTGGAAAGAGTCGGCCGTTCACCCCTTTGGATCCAAGCTAAATATGAAAACCTGGGAATGTTCTGCTATACCTGTGGCTGCATTGGCCACGATCTGACGGAGTGCGAGAAGAAAGATATTACCGTTGTTTGCAAAGAGGGCTTTGAAGGAGTGCAAAAATACGGCCCTTGGTTGGATTCCAAATCCACAACCAGAGATTGCTTCGCCGGAGCTGAATTTCAGAAGAAGGGAGGTCCGGTAGGAGGAACTCCGGAGGTGCCTGGGCTGGTCTCGCGTGCGTTTCCCCAGGTGCTGACCCCTGACACTACTGCTGATGGTGACCCTTCAGGAACCTCGGCAACTGCTGCCCTTGTCCCCCTGGCAGCCCCGGAGGTTGAGAAAGTGTGCCTTTCCTTGGAAAGGAAAGAACTCCCCCGGCAGAAACTGAGGAAGGAGAAAGGTATGGAAGCTCATACCTCTTTTGACCTCGTCTTGGCCTCGCCTAGGGAAGCCTTTGCCTCGCTTGCCGTGCCTCCTGAAAAGGATTTAAAAGGGGAGGCGGGCCCACAAGCCTTGCCCAACCCAAACAATAACCTTTTGGAGAGTTTGGGCTCCGGCCCACCTCACCCGTCCAGCGGCCCAAGTGTCCAGGGTAACTCGAGTTTGAAAGAGGGATCTCTGACTGAGGGTTTTTCTAAAGCCCACGATGCTGAGACCCTGTTCCCCCAAGTGAGCCCAGATCCTCTAGACATCTCAAAACTCTCAGGAGTGATGAAAGAGGCGTTTAGCTTTGATGCCCAGGGCTGTACGGGTTCTCCTGGCCCAGGGGAGGGAGGAAAATCGGCGAAGAAGAGTCGCAAGCTCCCTCCGAGCCGTACTGCCAACCCTTCCACCCCAGGAAAGCGTCGGAGATGTGCGTTCCCCCCGGAGAAGGTTCCCGCCTCGCCTGGGAATACTGGCTTCTTTCCGGTCCCAACCCCTCCAATTATGATCTCTTCTTCTGTTCTTTCTTCTATCCAGGATATGAACGAAGACCCTTCCTCGATGTCATCGGCGACCCTTGCGGAGCAAGGGCGCCGGGAACAATGATCGACGTTATCTGGAACGTCCAAGGGATTGGCAACCCTTGGACGGTGGAGGCCCTACAGCTCCATATTGCAGACCACAGCCCGGACTTTATTTTTATCTCGGAGTCTAGAATCTCGAAGCGGGTGGCAGAGAGTATTCGAGTGAAAATTGGGTTCGAAGGGTGTTTTGCGGTGGAGCCTCTAGGGCGGAGTGGGGGTTTGGTCCTGCTATGGAAGAAGGGTACGGCAGTGAGTGTGGGGTCTTTTACAAAGTCTCATATCGAGGCTCGGATGAGGAACGAAGACGGGAAGGTCTGGAGGTTTGTCGGCTTTTATGGTGAACCGAGGACGGAAAGCAGAAAGCTCTCGTGGAAGTTGCTGAAGAGGGTTACCGACCTCGAGCTGGGACCTCTCTTGTGTGGAGGATATTTTAATGAGCTTTTGTTCCATCATGAGAAACGGGGTGGCTGTGTCCGGGGTAACTCGCAGGTTGATGCTTTCCGGAGGGCGCTGGACGAGTGTAACCTGGAGGACCTTGGGTATGAAGGCGACCCGTTTACTTGGAGGAGGAAATTCGGGAACGGATTTATTTGGGAAAGGCTTGATAGATGCGTGGGGAATGAAGAGTGGAGGCGGTTGTTCCCGGATGGGTACGTCCAACATTTAGAGCTGTTTGCCTCGGATCATCGGCCTCTGTTAGTTTCGTGCTACGGGATTAAGAACCAGAGGATGCGTAAGCGGCCTAGAGCAGCGCGAGGTTTTCGGTTCGAAGCCGCTTGGAGTGACGAGATGGGCTGTCGAGAGATTATTCAGAGAGTATGGTCCGCGAATGTCCCCTCGGCCCTACAGGCGTGTGCCGGGGAGTTGGCGGTCTGGGGTCGCGCTAAATTCCGAGAGATGAAGCAGAATATCGAGCGACAGAGGCGGATCCTTGAGGTTGTCAATGACTCGTCCGTTCAGTTCTGTGAAGATACGGCCCGAAGGGAGGAGAGGAAACTGAACATGCTGCTCGATAAGGAGGCTCTGTATTGGCGCCAACGCAGTCGTATAGCGTGGCTCAAGGACGGAGATCGGAATACGGGTTTTTTCCACCGCAAGGCTTCTCGGAGGAGGGAGAAAAATCGTATTCTGGGGCTGATGGACAAAAGGAACGTGTGGACGGAGATCCCTTCCAAGATTGAGGATATTATTTGCGGGTACTTTGTGGAAATGTTTTCCTCGACGGGGCCGTCGGTCGCGGAAGTAGAGTTGGTTACGGAGTGTATTTCCCCGGTCATCTCCGCGGAGATGAACGATATGCTCCTTCAAGACTTTTCAGGAGACGAGGTCAAGACGGCGATTTTTGGGATTGATCCTTTGAAGGCGCCTGGAAAGGACGGTTTCTCGGCTACGTTCTACCACCGTTTTTGGGATATTATCGGGAAGGACGTCACTCGTTTTTGCCTCGAGGTGCTGAATGAGGGACGCGATTTTGGGGTGTTGAACGAGACCACGATTGTGCTCATTCCGAAGTCCAGTTCCCCAAAGCGTATGCAAGATTTCAGGCCTATCAGTTTATGTAATGTCCTCTACAAAACAGTGGCCAAGTGCATTGCTAATCGGCTTCGAGGCACCATGGGTACGGCTATATCGGAGAATCAAAGTGCCTTCGTGGGGAAGCGACAAATTTTCGACAACGTCACAATCGGTTTTGAGGGGCTTCATACCATGAGAAGATGTAGATTCGGGAACGGGGACTGTGGGGCCCTAAAGCTCGACATGTCGAAGGCGTATGACCGGGTCGAGTGGAATTATCTAGAAGCGGTGATGCTCCGGCTCGGCTATGCGCCGAGATGGGTCTCTCTTGTGATGAGGTGTGTTAGATCCGTGAGATTCTCGGTGGCTATCAATGGGGAGGTCAAAGGAGACATCGCTCCCTCCCGGGGTCTTCGCCAAGGTGACCCTTTATCTCCGTTCCTCTTTCTTTTTTGCTCCGAGGGTCTCTCCGCTTTATTTCATCGGGCGGAGGAACGCGAAACTTTGGAGGGGATTAGCTTCGGGTACTCGGGGCTCCGGGTGTCACACCTTTTTTTCGCCGACGATAGCCTTATTTTTTTCAAGGCATCCGCTCATATGGCAGCGTCCGTAAAAAATTGTTTGGAGGTATACTCTTGTGCTTCGGGGCAGCTAGTTAACTATGATAAGTCGGATGTTTGGTTCGGCAAGAAGGTCTTGTGGAAGGACAGGGTGGAGGTGGCTTCCATTCTTCGAGTCAAGATCTCGGCGGGCCATGAGAAATATTTAGGTCTACCGATGACGATGGGGCGGTGTAAAACTGACCTGTTCCGGTTTCTGAAGGAACGGGTTTGGCGCAAGTTAAAAGGGTGGAAAAGCTCGTTTTTTTCCCTTGCCGGGAAAGAGGTGATCATTAAGGCCGTCATTCAAGCCATCCCGAGCTACGTTATGCACTGCTTCAAACTCCCCGCTAAGATCATCAAAGAGCTTCATGGCATGGCCTCGTATTTTTGGTGGGGAAGCTGTGAGGAAAAACGGAAAGTCCATTGGGGAAAATGGGATAAATTATGTGTCCGTAAGAGTTTGGGAGGCATGGGTTTCCGTAACCTCGAGTGGTTCAACCGCGCCCTTTTGGCGAAAAGTGTGTGGAGATTGTTGCGGGAACCGGGCTCTCTTGCAGCAAGGGTACTCCAAGCCAGCTACTACTCCAATTCCTCCATCCTCTCAGCGTCGGCGACGTCTCACGCTTCCAGCCTCTGGAAGGGTTTCCTTTGGGGCCGAGATGTTATTCTCCGGGGGTCACGGTGGAGGATAGGTGATGGTTTGTCTGTGGATGCTCGGAGGGACAGATGGATTCCTCGCCCGGGGGATTTTATGGTCCGGTTTGATTCGAGAATTCCTCCGGGTACTAAAGTGGCCGACCTCATGAACCAGGATGGTAGTTGGAATCTTTTACTCCTCAGGGAATGGTGCCCGGAGGAGGATGTGGCTGCGATTCTGAAGATTCCAGAAGGCTCGCGACGTGAACAGGATGTGTTACGCTGGCACTTCACCGAGAATGGGGAGTACTCGGTGAAGTCGGGGTACCATTTGCTCGCTGAGTCGACTGGACAGGCTAGTTCCTCGACACCGGAAGCTACGGAGAAGTGGTGGAGGACTCTATGGCGGACCAAGGTTCCACCGAAGATAAGGGTGTTCTTGTGGAGAGTGGCGAGGAATTGGCTCCCTACCTACGACACCCTCCGCAGACGGGGCATTCGTGTGGAGGCGCTCTGCCCAAGATGCCGGGCTGGACCGGAAGATATTTTCCACGCTCTGTGGAGGTGTAAGGCTATATCCCCCCTCTGGAAGGCCACAGGTTGGTGGAGGATGATTAAAGAAGCGTGTATGGGTGACGTGATCGGGTTCCTGGGGGAAGTGCAGCAGGCCCTGTCCATCGAGAATTTTGAAGTGTTTATCACCCTTACGTGGAGCGCTTGGAACGTCAGAAATGAGCTGATTCACTCAGGCAAAAGACGGGGCTTGATGGACCTTATCAACTGGTCCACGCATTTTCTCGACGAATACCGCCAAGCCTCCCTCTCGGGCCGGAGACCGAGTCCCAAATCTGTTTTAAAGGCTCGCTGGCCTCCTCCCCCTCCAGGTATGGTGGCGCTCTCTGTAGATGCGGCGGTGGCGAGCGCGGAAAAGAAGTGCGGAGTGGGTGGGCTCTTCCGGTCCCACAGCGGTCATGTTAGCGCTGCCTTCTCCTTCCCCTGTGCCAGGCCGTACAGCCCTCTGTTGGCAGAGCTTCAGGCTATCGCGAGCGGTCTTCGAGTTGCTAAAGAGCTCGGTTTTGACGATGTTCTAATCCAGTCGGATTGCGCGGTGGCAGTGACTATGCTTCAAGAAGATTGCAGCAGGGCCACAGAAGCCGATCTTTTGGTTCAGCTGGTGCGTAACCAAGCTGAAACTTTCTCTAAATGTAGTTTTATGTTTATTTCGAGATCGTGTAATGTGGCTGCCCATTGTTTGGCCAAGAAAGGCCTCAGTTTGATTTCTGATGTAATCTGGGAATCTAATTTCCCTGCAGACTGTATTTCCTTGTTTTTGGCTGATATGCCTCAATGAAGTCCCTGGGCTCTTTCCCAGTTTTATCAAAAAAAAAAAAAAAAAAAAAAAGAAACAAGATGGAATTTTTCATTATTTTGCTCAAAAGAATGAGGAGTATCCTCTAAGTAGAGTTTTGGAGGAGTGATGGTGAAAGTGTTTATGATATCAAGAGGAATGTTTAAATGTGAAGACAAGTGAGACCCGCAATCAATAAAGTGGTTGAAACTCATAGTGTCAGAGTTATCCTGTACATTAGAAGCTATTGGAATTTCCGCTTCCGTTAAGACACCTTCCAGTTGTTTATTGGAACTTATTAAATTTCCATTAGCTTATTGGTGCAATTCCGAGCTTAACGGAAGCGGAATTTCCATTAAGCTTGGAATTCCGTGCTTCCAAAAGCTTCCGATTGTATAGTTAAAAAAGATGAAAATAATATCAGCCCTTAGATGTTTAATCATCGACGGTTCAAAATTTTTTATTAAAAAAATTACAATACAAATTACTAACGAAAATTAGCGGAATGCACGTCTACCGATAGCATTTTTCACTTCCAAAACGTTATTCGAAGAGTTCTTTTCAGTACCGTTAGCCACGGAAGTAGTACTTCCGCTAGGCTAAATGAATGCATCGGAACCAGAATTTCTAATAGTTCCGGTTTCGATGCCCATGATGATGTAAGAGTTTAAGTAATAGAGAAAAAAGACAAAGAATAATTAAAGAGATCCACTTTACTTAGGTGTGGATCTCGAGTAAAGCAAGTGTCAAAAGGTTTTTGATTGTCGTGTCCTTATAATTAAAGATAAGAATATTTTGTTGGCTTAAAATTTTTAAATAAAAAGTAGAAAAATGTATCTAAAGATCAAATTAATGAAATAGTAACAAAACCCATATATATATATATATATATATATATACATATACATTTATATGTACATATACATTTATATGTACATAAATACACTTTCCCTTTCATCTATAAAAAGGAATTAAGACTATGCTAACGATATACTCTTCCAAAAGAATGAGATTAGTACAGTGGGACTCTTATAGATAAAGGGGCATGATACATTTTATGGTAAATAAGGCAAAGTGAGAATTATATAAAATATTAGGGTGTATGAAAAAAGAGATAAAAATAGTTTTTTTTTTTTAAAAAAAAAAAAAAAAAAAAACAGTGCTAAGAACATTGCAAGGAACGTGAATTCTTGAGAAGCAGCCACTAGAAGTTTTCTTTATCCAAAAATACAAAGAATATTCCTTGTAAATCACATGGAAACAAAAGCGGAGAGTTCATTATATATTATAATTGACAAACCATACTTCTTCTTGTCACTTTCCCTTCCATTTCCAACAAAAGCTTATACACCAAGTTTTGCCTAATTAAAAATTTCACCCCCATACTTAGTACTAATAAAGCAAGTAAGCCAGAGAGCCAATAGCAGACAAATCACTATAGAACCTCAAAAATAAACAACATTGTATTGCTAGAGTACGATCTAAACTAAAAGATCAACTTCTCAACACTTGCCACGTTTCATTTACTATCTGATCAACTCATTAATTTTTTTGGTCTTCTTACAAGACCCACTAAAATTTTCAAAGATTTTCAAAATACCCCACAAATTATATCACATCCTTTACAGCTCAGAACAACCCATTTCGCCATCATCTTTGCACAAAGTATTGCCCTATATATACTCACCCAAAGGATTAGCATTTTAACCCCTTGAAGAAGAAAATGACTTTCCAAACTCTCTTTTCCCTCCCATTGTTCCTAGCTTTTCTCTTCATCTCAATATCCACAAACTATGCCCTACTAAGCAAAAACTACTACAGAGACTCGTGCCCGAATGTCGAGGCTATTGTAAGGTCCGCGGTCGAAAAGAAGCACCAACAAACCATTGCCACCGCTCCCGCAACTCTTAGGCTCTTCTTCCACGACTGCTTTGTTCAGGTTTTTCATCATATAAATAAATTAATTAACATTCAAATATGTCACATTTTTTTTACTAAATAAGAGAGCCTAATTTTTTTTTTTTTTTTTTTTTTTGAGGTGCAGGGATGCGATGCTTCGGTCATGCTGTTTTCAAGGAACTTCACATCGGAGAAGGACAATTCGGACAATCTGTCTCTGGCCGGTGACGGGTTTGACACAGTTATAAAGGCAAAAGAGGCGGTTGAGAGCGTTCCTCGTTGCAGAAACAAAGTCTCTTGCGCCGATATCATGGCCATGGCTGCCAGGGATGTCGTTAGCTTGGTAAGTAAGATACATTTATTATTGTTGCAACAAGTCATGATCAACATTTGCTTATATGGTGTCATATGATCATTATTATTCTTTCTTTCCTCTATTGGGTCATCTTCTTTTTTCCATAATGCTCTTTTGACGTGGTGATATAGAGAAAAGAAAGTTCTCTACTAATAAGCTTGGATGGTCATTTAATGTTTTCCTAATTCTTAATTATGTATTCTTTTTAGTTCGATTGGCCTAACAATGTATTTGTTTTTAGTAGCGCCTAACAATGTAATTAAGATGGAAATGGCAGGAGTTTTTCCTCTCTGTCTTATTTAGAGGTTAGAACACATTGATTAACAGTCAATGTTTTTTTTATTTTTTTTTTCGTTGAGTGAAAATGAATCAAGATAATTTCATTCACGTTCATCTCTATGTGCATTGATAACACTCCTTTCATGGATTTTTCTTTACAACTTTTGAACTCAATAAGATGAATTATATTGGACTTTTTTTTTATTTATTTTAAACTTTTATAACCTGTGGATTGAATTTAAGCCTATTTGTGAATTATAATTGAACATATATAGGCTCAAATTACTGAAATACCATTGGTGAACATAATTGTCTAAATGGAATTTCCGGATTTTTTTTCTTCTTGATGGAGAGACCTAATTTTTTCAACAATTTTAGGTCACATAATGTTTTTCTTATTATAACCGATTCAAACGACTAAAAATACAATAAATCATCTTGCCATCACAACTTTCAAAGCATATGAAACGTTCTTATTCTTAAGCCACGAGTTGCCAAAAAAAAAAAACGTGAGTTCCTTCCTAGCTAGTCAACTTTGTGTAATTTAAGACGAATTAATAACATTTTTACTAGTAATTGTTCTTTGACTTTAGAGAGTAATAAACGGTTATGAAAAGGAAATAATTATATAGACAGGTGGACCATCATATGAAGTAGAATTGGGGAGAGTAGATGGTAGAATCTCTACACAAGCTAGTGTTCGTCACCATCTTCCTGATCCCAACTTTAGAATCAAACAACTCAAGTCCATGTTTGCCTCTCATGGTCTCTCTCTCACCGATCTCGTCGCACTCTCAGGTAAATTCATGAATCGATAAATCCATGTTTGAATTGTTCAATGTGCAATACTTATAGAGTTTCATGACATTTTTCTATATCATGTGTACTTGCTGAATTATTATGGTCTAAAAATATAGATAGAGATTGTTGTTAGCATCATCCGTACATATAAATAGAGATCGGTGCGTAAATTTCAAGTTTCGCAAATTAGCACAATTTTGAAAACCTTCCGTAAAAGCCTTATTAGGCTGTTTAATTTGTTAAAATATGTTAATATGCATTACTCTATAAAAAAAAATGTCTACTTATTAGATTACTAATAATATAAACTAAGGTACGAGGTAGGTTTGATCATAACATTATTTATAAAATATTCGGAATTTTTTTTCCGTAGGAGCGCATACAATCGGGTTCTCGCATTGCGAAAGATTTTCGAAGAGGGTTTACGGGTTCAAAAGCAAAACAAGGATTGACCCGACAATCAACCTCCAATATGCAAATTATCTCAAACAACAATGTCCTCAGAATGTGAACCCAAACGTCGTGATTGGGATGGACCCGATTACGCATCTAAAGTTTGACAACGAGTACTACAAGAATCTCCAACAAGGCAAGGGCATGTTCACCTCGGACCAAGTCTTGTTCCATGACAAGAAGTCAAGGCCCATCGTGAATCTCTTCGCTTCCAATGCCACGGCTTTCGAAGATGCTTTCGTGGCTGCCATGACCAGGCTTGGCCGGATCGGGGTCAAGACGGGAAGCCAAGGTGAAATCAGACGTCATTGCGCCTCCGTGAACTAGCTTTTTTTTTTTTTTTTTTTTTATCTTAGTTTTTAACAAGTCGAATTTACCTTGACTAATTCACGTCTACTTAAATGTATCCTCTTAGGAAATCTGTTTTAGCTAGCTCCTAACGTCTCCACTAAAATAAGAATTGGCAACATTATCAATATTAGTCTCTTTGAAGAAGGGGTTGAAAAAAAAAACTTGCAATACAATTATTAAAAGAAAAAATATTTTGTTTTCGATAAGATTTACTATCATAAAACATAACATAAAATAAATTGACATAAATTCAAAGTTTGTGAGAAATTTGGGATAGGAGACTTAAATAAAGGCCAAAGCGACCATTAATTGTTCAACGTTGACAATAAAAGCAAGGAAATGTATAAAAACAAAAAAATCAAAACAAATGAGAAAAGAGTTCTCTCTTATTCAAGTAAGTCCTGAAAATGCATTTTGGTATAACCACCAAAATTAGACATCGCGTCCTGTATTTATGTACGATCACAATGCGGAAAATGAAAATCATGAGTAGGCTCGGCAGGATCGGGGTCAAGACGGGAAGGCGTCACTGTGTCACTATGAACTAGCTTCTTTTTTTTGTTTTTTTTTTTTCACTAATTCCTCGGTCTTTTCGAGTGTATCATCTCAGGAAGGGGATCAAAGAAGACGTTACTATGCTGCCGTGAGCTAGCTTTTAATTTTTTTGACTAATTCTTCTAGAGTAAAGACATTGAATAAAATTATGCTTCCAATAAAATTTACTAGCGTAAGACAGACATAGAATAAGATACAGTGGGCCTTATATGAATGTAAAGTTTGTGAGGAATTGGTAATAATAGACAAACTTAAGAGACTTAAAAAAAAGGCAAAACAGCCATAACTGTTCAAGATTGACAATAAAGCAAGGAAATGTATAAAAAAAAAAATTAAAAACAAATGAGAAAAGAGATCTCTCTTATTCAGTAAGTCCTGAGAATGCATTTTGGTATGACCACCAAAATCAGGACATCGCGTCCTATAATTATGTACGATCACAATGCGAAAAATGCAAATCGCACTGAAAACCTCAGACAAAAACAAGGAAATGAAGAAGAGAATGTATTTTTTTTTATGTCATTCGACTTTGAAACAGAACAATAACCTTTTTTTTTCCTTCCTCTTGCCTTTTTAGGTGAAAACAAAAAACTAAAGACTATCTAAAAACGTCTAGCAAGAGGAAATTTTTGAACCCTACTCTAAAAGACAAAAGACTTGTTTAGAAATCAAAACAAACTTCATCATAATATCATCATCATCAGTATCACTTTTTCTTTCTCTTCTTCTTCTTCTTCTTCGAACATAGAAAATTTTGAAATCTCTCTCTTCTTCAAACTGTGTAGTGTTGCTGGATTGTGTCGATGTCGAGTCCTTTCAGCTTCACCACCGACTCTACGTGACCCTTGAGTGTGTGCAGCTCCCGGAGCCTGTTTCGATCATCAAAAACATGTGTTTAATACCAATAATTGACAACCGTGGCTCGTGAATTAGAGGCATGATTAGTAACTAGAACAAGAAGTCATTTAGCAATAAGGACTTAAATTGTTTCTTACCTTGCAACCTCAGCGCGTCTCTTGGCTTGCTCGGCGATCTCAGAGAGTTCCCGGTAGCTGCTCTTCTCGGGGAAGATGTTGCTCTGCTCCGGTGGTTGGAGACCGTGAAGGGTTCTCTGTGCCGCGGCCCACTGAGCTTCTCTCTCTTCTTTTCCATAGTCTTTCTTGGTTGTGAAGGCAGTCTGTACAAAAGAATAAGAAGAAGAAGTATACAAAAAGTTAAAACTAATGACTTGGACTACAAGTGGCTTTAAAACAAATGTTACCATCTTCCCAGAAAAGAAAAGAAACAAAAAAAGCACCTTGTTCTCCAAGAGAGTGTCCCAAGCTTTTCCACTGAGAACGTAACGGATAGCGAATTTAAGGATATCAAGAGGGACATATGTGACCAAACTGTAGAGCCAGATAACTCCGGCCCATCCCCAGCCACAACCCTTGATCCGCGAGAAGCTCCAGTCTGCGTACACTGCGATGAGAGTCGCCACCTGGAAAAGAAAAAAAAAAGAGAATTATTAATCGTTTTACCCAAAACGCAGATGATATAAATTATCGTGGATTATTTACAAAGACGGGTATTTACCAGTTGAGCAATTACGAAAGCTCCGAGCAAGAGGAACCCAGGGCGCTCAACGTAGGACCAGCTGCGAGACCTCGTGACGAAGATAAGAGCCTGACTGATGATACTGACTTGGAGGTATAAAGCTGCCATCATCTCCGGGTTGTTGGTTCCAATGGGTCTCACGCCGAACTTGTCCTATATATTGTTTATATACATACGTATAGATAGGATGAGGAACAGAAGTGTCCCATGAATCCAAGATATTATGCCGACAATCAATCAAACTTACCGTGAAGAAGTCGGTCTTGTGCATGAGCCAGAAGAATACGACGGTCATTAGGGCCATGTAACCTCCGAGCACAACACCGGTAGCGAAAATCTCATTCAGCTTCCAGCTGTCGGGCATTGGAGATGGCTTCACTCTGTCCTTGGATATAGTCATGATAGTTCCTGGAGGGCGTAATTCAGAAAGAAAAGAAAAATATGTTTAAAATTCGTGTTTATAAGAACGAGTCGTTGTTACGGTAGTAGGTTGAAAGACAGTGTAATCCAAAAAATTGTATAGTAAGTGATCTCACCGTCATTAAGAATGGCAATGATCAGAACCATGAACGGTGCAAAGTCGTACCTCCATATCAGGGCAATGAACATAAAGCCAAACTGTTGGGAATTCGAACATAATAAGAACACGATACGCAAGCACTAAACATAATAATTGGACAAAATGCAGATATTATTTAGGCGGTTGCACTTACCACTATCCTGATGGTAATCGACACAGCATAGATCTGCGAAAAACACACACACCACAGACAGAGAGACAAATATAAGAAAAATAACTCTAGTTAAAAAAGAGAAAGCAACGAATCTTAGACTGTGACCAACCGTGTAGTTCTTCATTCTTTGGAAAATGGCTCTGCTGGTTAGCACTGCACTAATGATAACGCTCAACCCGGGCTCGGTGAGGACAATGTCCGAAGCACCTCTTGCAGCATCAGTGGCGTCAGCGACGGCGATACCGATATCAGCTCTCTTCAAGGCCGGCGCGTCATTAACACCATCTCCGGTCATTCCACAGATGTGCTTCTTCTCCTGAAGCTTCTTCACGATTTCATACTTGTGCTCTATTGTATGATAAAATAAGATGAGGTGATTAAGCGAGGGCATAGGGAAAACGAAACTCGTTAATTATGTGTTAAAATGACCGGGATTGGGATAAAAGCAATAACGTACCTGGGAAGACTCCGGCGAATCCATCGGCCTTCTCAATCAGCTCGTCCACTGGGAGAGCTGCGATGGAGGCATCTTTGTTCGTTCCGAGCAACGAGGAAGATGGGTACATGTTTGTTCCCATTCCAAGCCTTCGACCGGTTTCCTTGGCAATGGCCAGCTGATCACCTGAGAAAGTGGAAGTTTGCGTTCAACGATTATGCGTTTCCACAAGATTAAAGTGGTTAATTGAAGCATCCATTTAATAAGACTTACCAGTAATCATCTTGACATTGACACCGAGGTTTAGAGCCCTTCGGATGGTTTCTGCACTGTCGTGCCTCGGAGGGTCGAACAAAGGCAACAAACCGACAAACTGCCATGGTCCTCCAGAGCTTTCTTTAGTTTTCTCGGGCACTTCCTGTGAAGATAAATAAACTTATAAGTAAAATATAAATATTTGCACAAATTTCACGACAAGAATGTAATCTTTTGCAACATTTTCCAACCTGTCTTGCAACAGCCAAAGAACGCAGTCCACGTTCAGCAAACTTATCAATGATGGAAAAGACCTTCCTCTTCATGTCTTCTTTGCAGTTGCATAGGTCAAGGATCTGTTTCCAATCATAATGCACTTCAATTACTGCTGTAACGAGAATCAGCGTACAAACCCAGATTAAGAAGAAAAAAAATTACCTGCTCCGGAGCTCCCTTGCTAGCCCGGTGCCAGTTTCCATCATTATCAATGTAGGTCAAAGCAGTCCTCTTGTCAACAGGGTTGAATGGAAGGAAATGAATCTCTCTCGCACCAGCTCTTGCCTGCACGAGACAACGTTACGACAGAATATCATTGATTAGGAAACCTTTACAACAATCAATAGAAGTATTTAAAAAAAATTATATTAAGCCATACCTCCTTTGGATCTGAAAGCATTCCAACAATGGCAGTATCAATAGCATCCTGGTTTTCAATCCTTGAAGCCCTAGCTGCAAGAACGATGACATATTCCTTTTCCACGCCCTTGCAAAAAACTTCAATCAGAGTTCTGTCAACCGTCAACTTGTTCAATGTCAGAGTTCCGGTTTTGTCACTGCACAAGACATCCATGCCAGCCATTTCCTCGATGGCTGTCATTCTCTTGGTAATAGCTCCTTGTTGAGAGAGCCTGTGGGAACCAATAGCCATCGTGACGGACAAGACAGTTGGCATGGCAATCGGAATTCCTCCGATCAAGAGAACAAGCAAATTGTCAATCCCGTCCCTGTACTCGCGGTGCTGAATCGGGTACATGACAATAAGCTCGATCACGATACCGACGGCGATCGAGCAAATACAGAAGTTACCGATGGCGGTGAGAACTTTCTGGAAGTGTCCAACTTGGTTGGTGCTATCCACCAGGTGGGCAGCTTTGCCAAAGAAGGTGTGAACACCCGTGGCAATAACGACTGCCTCGATTTCTCCTTGTTTGCACGTGGAGCCAGAAAACACCTCTTCCGAGGGATGCTTGGTCACGGGAAGGGATTCTCCGGTAAGAGCAGACTGGTCAATCTTTAAAGGATCACCCTCGAGAAGACGAGCATCGGCGGGAACGATGTCACCCAACTTGATGCTGATGATATCACCAGGGACCAAAATCGCGGCGTCTTGTTCGCTCCATCGACCATCTCTAAGAACCTATAAATTCATCCCAAACAAACATAACATCTAAGTACATATTTTTAAGAGCAATATCGGATTGTCTTTTTTTTTTTTTTTTACCTTGGTCTTGGGTGCAAGACCAGCCATGAGAGCCGCTGCGGCGTTACCGGCGTTGTTTTCTTCGATAAAACTGATTGTGGAGTTGATGACCAAAAGGACAATGATACCGACAAAGTCCTGCCAATCCGGAGGCCTTCCACCGCCGTTTGCCAAGGCGATGGCCATTATCGCAGCAGCTTCCATGACCCACGACAGAGGATTCCACATAAATCCCAAAAACTTGAGAACTTTGCTTTCCTGTTTTCAAAAACAAGAAACACATATTCATCAAATGCCGATTTCGAGAAGATAAAAAATGATGCTTGAGTCGCAAGGTACA
This sequence comes from Urtica dioica subsp. dioica, assembly GCF_054948205.1. Lineage (NCBI taxonomy): Eukaryota > Viridiplantae > Streptophyta > Magnoliopsida > Rosales > Urticaceae > Urtica > Urtica dioica. Next base: position 33,926,454 of record NC_142762.1, read on the forward strand.
AACCTTCTTCTCTTCCAATTTGTTGGGTCCGAAAACTTGGAGCCTGTTGGCTCCTTCGTCGGAGGACAGACCTTCTTTCGTGCATTTCAACTGTTCGAACACTTCCTCCATTGGAATCCGTTCCTGTTACCACAATAAAAGAGCAATCAAACCCCATTTCAAAGTTTCTCATGGCTGTTAGTGAAATTAAGAAATTCAGCCAAGGATTACCTATAGTCCATATTTAATTTCTTTCTATTATAAGACATCATAGATAATTTCGACCTCTTATTACTGGTCACACCAAGCTAATTTTAAAAATGAAGCCTAGATTGGGAGGACTGTCATTGTCACACTGGTGATACGGATATATCTCTCCTCATTCTAAATGTCAATATTGATCGGTCAAGGATTGAAATGCTTTTGGTTTTGTCACATAGACCATTGCAAAGATAAAATAATGCTACAATAATTAAATTTGCTAGGTACACAAACCTAGGATACCCACAACCACAAGACAACATAACAACTACCAATTCCAAACCAACTACTGTGTCACGGGCACAATAAAAGAATGGCTTGACTTTAGCTATTACAGTTACACATGTGAACTTCTTTCCTACTATTTTTTTTTTTTTTTTTTTGTGGGATAAACAAAGAGGGCATCAAAAAGTAGGTATCGGAGGATGTAAGTCATGCAGTGTAGATCCCATGTTTGTATACACATATATATAGTACAATTAACCGAAAAAGTGGAAGACTTCTAAACTTCTAGTGCAGTTGTGATTTGTTTCTCTGAGTCAAAATTTCCACCGTTCAAATTAAATGCAAACAAATTTATTAAACAGTAAATTAATTAGTCAAACTAGTAACTTCAGTTCCCTAGACTAGATCACGTATTATAAAAATAAATATTTATAAAAAAAATTCAAACACAACGGGTAGAAAAGATTTCCTAATAGTTTTTTTTTCGCTTCTCCTTCAATTCAGAAGCCTTGTTTCCTGTGATCTATTGTCTCCCTTTATAACACAAGTTACTTGTTTGTTCAAAATATTAATAAATAATAGAAACACAACGGTAGAAAAGATTTCCTAATAATTTACTGTTTTCTTAAATATGTGTTTGTATAATTATTTTCTATATTTAACAGGGTCACATACGTTTACGTTTAATAGTTTACTGTTTTCTTTTGTCTTGTTCTCCGAAAACTTTGACTTCATTATTTTGGGATCCGTGATGAGCGTACCATCCGTGGTGGTACTTTTTGTACCGAATTTTTTCCTTTTGCAATAATAAATAACTTCACCCGCAAAAAAAAAAAAGTCTAACTCAACATTTTTTTTTTCTTCGAGAGAATAGAAACACAAAACCCAAAGGGTAGGTCCCTTATTATTATTATTATTTTAAACTTTAAAGTCATTAGGCGTGAAAATTTGGGACAAACTGTGCCGTAGGCCCGTAAATTAGGATTTTATGACCAGAAAACAAAATCAAACTTGGGTTTCCAAAAAAGACAAAGCGAAAAACACGCGCGTATCATCACGGATCTAAATGGCGCGTAAAAAAAATAAAAAGGGAAGAATAGAAAGAAAAAAAAAAAAAAAAAAAAGCGTACGAAGATTTTTAAGACAATAATTAGCGAATAAAAAAGTAATTTTTCTTTCCCAGCCACGTTCGGCAAATAAGGGTTGCGTTGTCAAACCCGCGGATTCCATGTGATTGGGTACATATTTCACTCCAAAGAAATACGTAATTTAATATATATTTTTTCTTTTGTTCCATACAAATATTGACAAGAGGCTTGAAATTTAAGCTACAGAATCTAAGCCCTTGGCTTTCTACCAGTCGAACCGGTCGATGTGGTCCACGTGTCCTACAGACGCTTCAGGCTCACAAAAAGGTCTCCATTTGTCGCCGTCGTTTAAACCGACGACTTTAAAGTTTAAAACAGAGAAGAAATAAAGCAATTGATGAATATTTTCTCAGTTCATCGGCGATTTCGCGGAATCAAAATATCTAGGACTCAGACTGACGATTTGACGAGAATTTTTCGTTAAGCGAAACTCATTGTATACCTTTTTCTCTGCTGTTTCAAAATATACAGATTTATTTTTATCTAAAAAATATATTAATTTAGCGACCTGATAACGACTGAAGGGCGAAGAAAGAAGCTATTGAGTTAAAAATCTTCGAATTAACATAGCAACAAATGAAAAACGAAAAAAACAAATACAACAAAAAGTTTTAGTCTCGATGAAAATTTGTATAATATATTATAAGCTATATATGTATGCATGTATAACTAGCACTGAGCTCTAATATATTGATATAATATCCCAAATGAATTAGTTTTTTGCAAATCGATACCGCAGAGCAACTAAGGACTTAAAAAAGAAATCTACAGTAGCCAAAAAAAATGAGCACAAAGTTGAATACAGGAAAACCAAACCAGATTTGCATTCCTTAAAAGTGTTTTCAGTTAATTTTATCGGCGAGCAAATAGCAGAATATGTTAAAATTGATAACTGAAGAAATAAGCGAAACAAAAACAGAGACGGAGAGAGATTGTTTGTACCAGATCAACGGTCTCATTCTTGATCTCGTCCAGAGTAATTCCTCCCATGGCTGAAAGCTCCGGAGAACGAAGGTCTCACAGAGGAGAGAGAGAGAAGAGAGGGGAAAGAGAAATGAGAGAGAAACTTGGGCGATTTCTTACACAAAACCTAAAAACAGAGGTTTTATAGGGAGAGAGATCGCTTCGGGGTCATTATATATTAACTGACGGGAAAAAATAAAGGGAAAAATAAAATAAAATAAAAACGGAATAGAATCTCCACTGAAAGAAAATAGTTTAATTTTTTTTGAAAAGTCTCGATACGATTATGAAGATTAAAAAAAATTACAAAAGAAGGGAAATTAGTATCTCATCTCTCTCAAGGGGCAAAATTTATTATTTCGGATTTGTTTATTTTATTCGTAAGAATTACCGGGGCCGGGCCCACTGGACTTATTAGTGGAGCCCACAAGCGTTACCACGCATCTCCTTCGGCGCGTGGAGTGTTGACTAGTGGACGGTGACGACCAACTTGGGTCTTCACTTTCCGAGGTGCCATTTAGTGCGGGTTTGGTCCATAGTTTTACTGTGGACCTGCGGTGATGTAAAGAAAAACAAAAACTACAAGTAATGCAATGTCGTATGAGAATGTAGGATTTGGATGTGAAAGCTTCCATTTACTTGAGCCCTCTATTTCAAATTTATTTTTAAATTAATGCTTTTTAAGTATCAAATTATGACATATAAGATACTATTATCAGAAATACATAATATAAAATCTATTATTATAGTGATACTTAGTTCGGTCTGGTGATACTTTCATGCTACTTTCAAAATAGAAGTCGTAAGTTCATTTCCGATAGTAATTTTTTTTTTTCAAATCTACTATATTAAAATTTGGACAATTAATGTCACTTTTTCGGGTGTTTTATCCATTAGTAAGTGAGCTATGATAAACATATGTTATCACAAATTTGATTTTGATTTTGATTTTTATCATCATTCTAGAATACCACATTCACCTTTTATTTAATAATTAATTAGTTTAATAAACATTAAATTCAAATATCAATACATTAATAAATTTTGATTAATTTTTATAGAACAATTTGATATTTACGTGTTTTATGAGTAACCGGAAATAAAATACAAATACCATTAATTGACTTTTTACATCTTTGATACTTTAATTATCACTATCAATTGTTAACATGTATTACTTGTAAAATAGAAGAGTAAAATGAAATCCATAATTTTGGACTAGGTTGTTTCAAATTATAAATTTTAAAGTTATTTCAATTAGAAAGGGATTAAAAAAAAATTGCTCATGATTAATTAAATTTAGGGTACGCTCGACGTAAAAAAAATATATATATATCAAAGCCAAAAATTACTTTCAAAATAGTAGAAAGTTTAAGAACCAATGTTGTCCTGAATGTACATTAAAAACTACTACATTATTAGAAATGTTAATGCCTTAAAACGTCATTCGGCATTGTTTTTAATATCATTTTAATTTTCGCAATGACTTTATGTCGTTTTTATTTATTTATGGAGCGAATGTACTTTTCAAGTGAGTGATATCACAATATATATGGCATGTGTTATTTTATGTTTATATGGTTAAAATCTTGATTTTTTTTTCTTAAAATGTGAATAGATCAATAGAATAATGTAATTTAGGAAGTATCATGCATTTTAGGTTATTTATATATTGTTGTTGACTGTAGATGGGTTCCATATTTATTTGGGGGTGTATATTATATGGTTGTTAACCTTTTTCCTTCTCATGCTAATTATGTTGTTCATATGAAGCAATAACTTCAATTAAAAGGGTCATTCATATAGGGCCATTTGTGATTTGGAGCAGCCATTTATTGGATTTTAATTCTAGGTTACATTTCACTTTATATTTATTGAGTGATAGTTGGAAAAGGTAAAAGGAAAAAATTGGACTATGTTGATCTATTTGGATTTCCAGTTTGGAGATTCACAAGTTGCAATTGTTTTTGAGGGAGCAATCACTGGAGATGTTAATTATTGATCGACTTAACTTACTTTCAAAATAAATTATTAAATTTAAAAAGAAAAAATTAAAGCCCTTTAGAAAAATCTAGCTAAAACGCTAGACATGAAAAAACTTCCATCAGAAACTGCTAACGCAAAAATAATTCCCAAATTAAGTAAGCACGTCTGCAATGTTGTTACATTCTCTTGAGTTTGATATAATAATAAGAAATTAAAATTACTAAACAAATGCATAATTAGTTGCTTATTAAAAACATGGACCAGTTATTTCCAATTGTTATATCAAATATGTACTAAAGCATGAATATAAGAATTGGTTATATAAATTAGAGATGGAAATCTACTCATAAGACAATGTGTCTGACGGTGAAAAGTAATTCATTAACATTCAATAGAGGTACAATACAATCTTAGAGTTACGGATTCCTTCTCAAGTAGCAGTCTTCTCTATTTTTCAGCGAACTACAATCCGAAGCAGTGATTGTCTCGTCATAGCCCCTGTCACACTATCACCGATGATAAACCTCGTTGTAGCGTCCTGATACCATCGATGTATGTTACCACTGTCTACATTCGCTCGCACAAAAGCCTCCTTCAAAGGTCGATTTATTGCTGAAATTATTTATGATTGAGAAAAAAAATACCGAAAAGAGGCAACACTTAGAAAAATTCAAATATATACAAGGGAGGGATAGAACGAGAATATGGGGCTCATCCCAACTATTACATCTATTGTGACATTAGTTGCAATATTTTAATTAAATCGATAAAATAATAAATATAATTCGTTAATTTTTTCGAATAAAGAGTAATAAAATTTGAATCTAGCTATATAAAGCTAAAAATACTATTATCACTAAGAAAATTTAATACAACGAGAATTCGGTAGGCACAACTACAAACGCCTTAACATTTTTTTGACCAAATATAACTATTCTCTAACCTCTCTTCATTGCCTAGTGAATATCTAAATTTTCTATATGTACATTGAAGTTGCCATTACCACCTAATGATTACTTCTTCTAGTATTAACAAATATTAGATAGGGACTCAATATAATCATATTTTTATACATTAATTTTTTAATATATTTTATAAATTAATTTTATGAAAAAATAAAAAATATAACGGTTGATTATTGTATGTGTGTGTGTGTGTATATATATATATATATATATATATATATATATATATATATATATATATATCCACATGTACATGTGTTTTGTATCCAAATTAATTTTTTTGTTGTTGTAAAGATTTTAATATTTTGTTGTCTTATGTTTAATATATAGTTTTTTCTTGAAAACAAGCTCTGCTTCGGAGATGGTTCGTGGAGGTAGCTTCAATTGGTTAGGCACTGACTTATTGATATAAGTAAAAAAATAAAAAGTAGAAGGTAAATTTTCTATTTTTTTATATGTAGAATGGTCTGTTTTAGATAGAATTGTGTTCTCTAATTAATTTATTTATTTTTATTGTGTTATGCAGATGTGTCATGTTCTCAGTTATTGATGTAATCGAGAACACATATCGGCTTCAATTTAGCTTTGAAGTTCGCTTATTGGTGCAAGAACAGATTAATTTATGTACATTCGACACTGAAGCTGCTCTTGAGTACCTGCACGTCAATGATATAGTCTCGGTATGCGATTACCCATATGTCAACTCAGATTTGAATCACGAAGCTTCAAGATCTAAGGTGAGAGTAAAAAACCTTGTTTCTTCTGCAAATATTCAATCATTACACGAGTTGTTAATTTTGTTTACAAGATAAACTCCCTGACTTTATTTGTAAGCCGTTGGAATTGTTTTTCCTGACTTTTATGTACCGATCGAAGAATATGACGTTATGATGAGAAAAATATTGTAACAACATACTTTATCTTTTAATGTCAAATTGTTGGAAATTGGGAATGGAGAACAACATACTTCTATGCCTCATCCCCAATTTATTGTCAGATGAATTCCTCTTTTTTTAATTTTTTTATTTTATGGAATAATCAATTTATTTTTTAGTCTTAAATTTAATGTTATCGTTTTAGTGTTAAATTTAAGGTAATGTAAATTAATATTATGAGAAAAATATGCAAAGACATAAAAGCTTATCGTCATAATATTATAGCATTTTTTTTAATAAGTAAAAAGTATCGTGGATCAAACGACACAATCACAATAGTGTTGAATAACTAAGCGTATTTAAGTCATATTAGTCTAATCTAATTGGCAAGGCTAGGTCTATGCTCAATAAAATAAAACTGAAAACATATAAAACCACATTTTCAAATCAAAATGAACCACGAGAATGATAGTAGTCGTAGTTATATATATAGGGTTATATAGCTAAATGGCCACATAAATTATATCCAATTTGGATTTGGCCACCATTTGGTTAATTTTGTGTAAATGGCCACTCTACTTTATTAACACGATTAAAAATACCATTTAACCCTTACCTGTTCCCGCCCACAACATTAATGAAATAAAAAAAACATTTAAATAAGAATATTAGATATAACTGTCCCTGATATCACGCATAAATCTCTCTCTCAAAGAAAAACCCAAATTTGAAACCCAGATTCGCTCAAACCGTCTCCCCTCCGCCGCCCTCCGATTCTCAAAGCACCAGCTTCCAACCAGCCTCCGACGGTCCAGCGAGAGGAAGAACGAGAGTCAGTCGCCGGAGGAAGATTCCGGGTTGGCGTTCGCGACGGAGAAGGAAAACTCCGTCGAGAAAGACGCGGTGGAGTTCGAGTCCGAGTCGCGGAGTCTGATCGGAGAGTCGAAGATGGCGGTCCCGGCGCTGGAGGACAAGACGCCGGTCTCTCGGTGAGGCCCAAAACGCCGTCGCTTCGGAGGTGAGAGTCGCCGAGGAGAGTGAAGTTTCGGAGCGAGAAGGAAGGGAATGAGACGGTGACGTTTTGGGCGGAGGAGAATAAGAAGAACACCGCTGGGTTTAGAGAGAGAAAGAGGAGGAGTGAGAAGAGTACGGAGATGACGAAGGCGAGGTCCCAAACCCCATGCCCGTGGATCGCCCCGATCTGGAGTTCGTGTTTATTTTGATTATTTTGATTTTCTTCTAAAGTTGATTATTTTGATTTTCTTCTTTAATTTCAGAATTTTATATTGCATCTTCGTGATTTTGTTGGAATAATCAATAAATTGGGACGTGACTCGGCCTTTCCCCAGCCCCATGCCCGTGGATCGCCCCGATCTGGAGTTCGTGTTGGTTGGTTGGAATCGCTGGTTTGCCCATGGTCGCCCCGATCTGGAGTTCGTGTGGAATCGCTGGTTTCCCCGATCTGGAGTTCGTGTGGAATTGCAGAGAAAGAGATGACACAAGGAAATTGTAAACTGATTATGTAGATGTAAATTAATGTTAATGGACAATAAAAATAAATTTTATTTACAGGTTTTCTGTATTGTAAATAAGCTGCCAATTCAATTAAAGTGAAAATTTCCATTCACACAGACCAAAACACACGTCCAACATAACTAAAATGCAATAATTGCTTTCCAGAAAAAGTTTATTCCGAAAATAAAAACCATTTAATACATTTCAAATTTCAAATTAAAACTGCCTCAATTTAAAAATGAATGCACAATTAATAAGGGCAATTCAGTAACAAAAAAAGAGTTAATTTCCTGCCACGTAGGCTCAATGGCCATTTACAAAAAATTAACCAAACGTTGGCTAAAACACAATTGCCACTGTTTTTAAGGCTTATCTAGCCAATTTTTTGATATATATATATATAATATATATATATATATATATATATATATATAATATTTTTTTTAAAGGGATAGTAGTATTTATTTATTTATTGAGGAAATGGCGGCACAAGTGTCCAAAGTTATTGAGTTTTTACACTTATGTACCCAATTTTTTTTTTTTTTTTTTTCACGGCATAAGTGTTCAAAGTCACTTCTCGGTTACACTGTTGGTGTTTTGGACATTAAATATAAACGGCGAGCCACGTGTCTTCATCCTACAATGTCTGAGTTAATAAATGAGAGTAAATTATAACAAATTGAAAAATAAAACCTTATATTCGCCATTTCCTTCTTCCACCGTACTTTCTCGACCCGCGGTGGTGCTTCCTCGACCCGCGACGCTGCTGCCTCCACCCACGCTGATGTTTCCTCGACCCGCGGTGGTGCTTCCTCGACCCGCGGTGGTGCTTCATCCATGGGTTTAGGGTTTATGAGAATTTAGGGATTTAGGGCTTTTATTTTTTTATTTTATTTTTCATTTCAAAATTAATTTATTTAACCAAATCAGTCACAGCCGTTCATTTATAAGTCCATCTATATTTAACGTCCAAAACACCAACATTGTAACCTAGAAGTGATTTTGGACACTTATGCCGCGAAAAACAAAAAAAGTTTGGATACATTAGTGTAAAAACCCGATAATTTTGGACATTTGTGCCGCAATTTCCTCTTATTTATTCCAAGGGATAGTTGTTGTTGACACAAGCCATTAAGTGATAATGATATATGTATTTTTTATTTTTTTTTTTTTGAAATAAAGAACGTAAGAAAGAAATATGATATGTATGTTTAACAGCGTCGTTACGTGGAGAATAGTGATTGGTGACTTCTCCATAGATTCGAGAGACGGTGGATGGAAAGCTTTGAAACGGTACAGTGACCCCAGGAGCGTGCGTACCACGCGTCACGACGTGCACGCGCGGTGATACAGTCAATATGCCTATTGTGGAAACTGAGTCGATCACCGTCGTTGTATAATTCCATGTGTCGTTTTTCTATTGCATGAGGAAACAAGGTTCTGCGCTCTCTCGTTGTGGAGAGTGGGTCCCAGCCGATTGACTATTTTCCCTTATTTAATTTCATTTGTACGCCAACTTGCTTTGTATATTATACACAGCAATTTCTGATTTTTTTTTTGTTTTTTTTTTTTATCTACAAAGAAATATTTTTGAAAAAAGACAATTGCTGAAAGATTGAAAAAAAAAGAGAGAGATGCATACGTTGCAGACAGTACAAGTTGTACACGTAGATTTTTAATTTTTCCCTTTTGGCGTACAAGGGATAAATTATATACTTTTTGTAGTGACTTTATATTATAATATAAATATTAAATTAGAAAGCAATGTAATTATAAATGTTTTCAACAAAATCATGTATTTGTTAGTGCATTCAATAATATCATTACCTTTAATGTCGAATAAGGGATTGAAGGCTCAGTCTAATGGGGTAAATATATAACCACACCATATATATAGTGTACTTTATGGTGCAATATCTGTTCATTGCATATTCATTTAAATTTTATATGATCTTCTGTGATTTTTATGGCTTATTGCATTTCCATTGTAAGTGTATGATTGAATATGATCACTTTTAAAATCGGGTTACATCTGCGATTTAATCTCTCCATTATTGGTGACAAATACTTTTTTTCCTCTTTCATTCTCGGTAAGATATCTATCACTTTAAATGAGATTTTGCACAACTATATTACTATACAACCCATTTTTTTTTTCTTAATGCCATTTATGTAAAGAGGGCATGAATCTAATAACCTTTAGCACATGTCATCATGCATACTTGGACCCAAACACTTAATGGTGCACACAAATTATTGCAAATCACATTATTAATGCCATGACTAATTAGATCAAGTTGTTGATCTCTTTGTGTACAAATTTGAATCTTCTTTGGTTTTTTTGTTCCTTAAATGTGATAAAGTGCATGTTTCGATTTGCCTTGCAAGTTGCAAAAAATGCTCTCTGTCAAAATAAAATAAAATAAAAAAGACAGGGAAATTCTATCACTAATGAAAATGAGATGATCAATTAGTTGACACGTCACTTTATTTTTGTGTTTCATCAGTTTGTAGCAACTTCGTATTGAGTTTATAGGATAATAAAAATTATGATTTTGTTAGGTTATGAATAAAGAAAAAGAGTTTTTTTTTTAATTTATATATATATATATATATATATATATATATTTTATGTAGTGCCATATGTAGTGGTTTGGTTTTAGATATACTAATGGAAAAAAGTGACAGCGCTTCACATGGATATAGATATAAAATATACATATACATATCCGATAAAAAAAAATATATACATATACATATATCACTTTAAATAGTTTATGAGTATAGCTCTTCTTGTAATTTTTTTAGACCTAGGTTTTCAATCAGATAACGAATAACGCTAGAAAATATATAGATAAAATACTTTTTAACAATTAAACATGAGAGATTCAAGACTAGAACAAATTAAAGCACATCGTAGGACTAATCCACCGATGATTGTTGCCCGAAATTGACGACTAATATCATACTACATTTTTCGTATTTTTATTTTCTTTAAAAATAAAAATTAAAGCTCTTCTTGTAATTTTTTTAGGCCCAGGTTTTCAATCATATAAAGAATAACGCTAGAAAATATATAGATAAAATACCTTTTAACAATTAAACATGAGAGATTCAAGACTAGAAACAAATTAAAGAACATCATAGGACTAATCCATCGATGATTGTTGCCTGAAATTGACGACTAATATCGTACTACATTTTTTCGTATTTTTATTTTCTTTAAAAACTTAAAAATGCCATCTTTTTTTTCTTTTTATGTCATCTTCTGCATTGAGATATATTGTAAGATGTCGTGAGATTTTTTTTTATTGCTTGAGTTTTTTTTCTAATTTTTTTTTTAAATAATGATTGTGATAATAGTTTGGTTCAAAAAGCTAATTTTAGCATATTATTGAGTCTATCCCATGAAATTTTCCTATGACAAGTTTTAATTACCACGTGGATTTGCATCTCTAGTGTTATTCTGCACCTACTAATGACGTCCACAAAGAGTGAAACAAAAGAAAATGCTACATTAAATATTTTAATCCCTAATTTTGATAGTCTCTGCAAAAAATGTATACGCACATTTTACATGCCATTCACACCCTAGATTACTGACGTGGTCAGATATCTTCTTAGGAAAGTGTAAATTTAAATAAACTCGCATATGTTTATAACTGTATAGTAACTATTTAAGGATTAAGGAGGCATCATAAAATAAATAAAAAATGATTTAGTGTGTAGAAATTTATGGACACATGTATCTGAAAATAATTATGAATTAATATAAATTAAAAGTAGAAATCAGAAAATTTCAGAAGGGGTCAATGTCACGAGCATAAGCTCGTGCCATCGGTGGTGGCTATTTCTATCACAAAAAAGTTTATATTAAAACCAATCATAACAGAAAAAAGCAGCGAAAAATACATCGTTTAATTTTAAATGCTAGCATGCTTGGTAATGCTGCATCAAGTTGGCATGATAAAAAAAATAAATGACAGGTTGTGGTGTAATTTTAATGAAATTTTTGTTGATATAAAACTATATTATTTGCAATAATTGTATCTTCAATAATAAATTTAATTCGTTTTATTTGAAGTCAAATAATTTTAAAAACTGATAATCGACTATGATCGTGATCTTAATATATTTTTAATAACAATACATGCTTATTAAAAACAAAATCTTCCCTTGATGTATAATTATCATACATAACGACAAGTTGACTTATTAATTAATATCTCCTCAACAATAGACGTGAGAACATGAATATAAATTTTGCTCTTATTATTTTAATTTTTAATAATTACTAGGAACAAATACAACAATATTACTTTTGTTTTTGTTTTTAGGGTTGGAAAACAAGACGGTGGATATACACGTCTCTATACATGAGTAATTACATACAAATGTATTAAATTAAAAATAGGTTTCGAAAATTTAATTATGATGAGGGTTTTAGAAAATGATTGTATAATTGAGCGAAAGCATTCAATTAAGGGCATTGAAAAATGGAAGCAAGGTTGTTGATTTATTTTCAAAGAAGCATAGAATTTGACCCCCCTAATGTGGTGGGACCCATAAAGAAAAAAAATTGAATAAATAAATAATAATTTAAAGCGAACGCCACTGGCAGTCGTCGCATATGACTCCTCCGTGCTTTTACACGTTTGTGGGTCCTTCTATTTCTTCCACCTCAAAATTCTTTTTACTAGGTTTTATTTATATTTATACAAAAGAAAATATTAGTCAAAGGTTTAATTTTATATTATTCGTAAAGGTAAAAAAATAAAAAATAAGAAGAAAGATAAATGAGTGTGAATCCCATTCTAAATTAACGGAGCTTTATTGTTTGGGATACGGAAGAGTCCTTTATCCGTACATCAACGTCTAGAATAAAATAGACTTCTATCATAGAACAAAATAGACTTATTAAGTTGAAATCAGCATTTCAGTTGCTCACCCTATTCGAGAATATTTTTTTTTGTCAGTGAATATTGGCATTCATATATTTTTACTAGGATGTTACGTGCTATTTGTTCATAGATATAGACGAAATTAGATTAAATATTTTGGAGTTAATTAAAAAAAAATTCCATTGGGGGGCTAATCAAATTTTTATGTAAATGAATAAAACTATTAAAAATAATCCACAATTTATTTGTCGACAACGCGACTTGTCGATATATTAATCGGTTTTATAAAAGTAACTCAAACCTGACTTTATTTTTTTTACAACGTAACTCAAACCTTAGTTGAAATATGATGGAGATTCCAAAAATATATATTAATATTTGATTGATCCTTTCTTTTTCCCCCTTTTAAATTGAGATTACCTTGTGTCGTACGACACTTGTACCGATAGAGGACAATATTTAACCAAAACAATATGGTAAAGTATTAAGTTATTTGACTATATTGAAGAAGTTTAATAACTTGAAATGTTCATACACCGTCACCTATGTGTTTATGCTAACGTATGACGGTATGAGTACATTGTCGACCGTGCACTTTATTTTCACCCACGTCACATCATATATATATATATATATATATATATATATATATATATATATATATATACATAACCCTTTTAGTTTAGTTTTATCTGGCGTGCAACTTATTTTAAAAAGAAACGGGTCGTGTATAGAGATTTTTGTAACCCTTTTGTTACCGAAAGGATGAGGGACAAGTCATATACTATATTTCATTTTCTAAATGGTCCTTTGATAAATACTATAACTCATATCATTAAATTTAGATAAATAACTTTTTTTTTATACAACTAAGCAAATTTGCGAAATTTGAAAATGTAGTACGAAGTATAAATAAATACACGCCAAACTCTTACAAATTCACGGTGTCAAGAGCCAAACACATATATATGATGTATAAATATTAATATAGGTGTCAACATTTGAATAAGTTATTTTATACGCTCTCAAACCAAGTACAGATACAGATACAGTTGTGTTAAACAATGAATCACCGTCCCTTGATCTGTACAGACTTAAGTATTATCGATCATATTGATCGTATTTACTTAGTATATATTTATGTTTAAGACCAATTCATAAACGACAACTCATTTTCTTTAAGCAAAACTCAACAAGATTCATATTGTAATTATTAGTTCAAGTTTTACGGATTCAAACAACCAGTTAGACCTGTAAATTAAGGCTATCTGGTCCATTATGAAGGAAACCCAACAATTACAATTTCGATTTTTTCTTATGGTTTTGTCACTTTTTTCTTTTTAATATAAGTAACTAATAAGTTCTTCTCTCTCTCTCTCTCTCTCTCTCTCTCTCTCTCTCTCTCTCTCTCTCTCTCTCTCTCTCTCTCTCTCTCTCCATATGTTTGGTTATAATACTTAGAAAACAAATTTAGAATCATATTTCTTTTTCTTTGAAATTTGTTTAGAAAACAGAAAACAATGAAAATATGTTTTTATTTTATCTCTCTAATATTTTAAATTAAACTCTAAACAATTGAATGTAAAACACAACCAAACAACATTTTAAAATATATTGAAACGTAATTCTAAATCTGTTTTTAAATTTAAAATTAGAATCAGAAAACAAAATTTAAAAAAAAAAACAAATTTAGAATACTAAACCAAACGGCCTCTATATTTTTCGTATTCGCATATTAAATTGTAGCTCACAAAAAAAAAAAAAAATACATAGATGTATCTCTCTCAAACACATCTGTCAAGGGTTCGTCCAAAAATAGTTTCGGACTAAGATTTCAAAAAGTATTATCATATACTAATTCTCTACTACAAATACAGTTTTCCGGTGCGGATGACTTTTGGGTGCGACTTTTCGCACCTAAAAGTCGCACCAAAAAGACTTTCAGGTGCGAATAGTCGGACCCAAAAATCAATTAAGCGCTGGAAAATTTTCGCGAATTTTTTTGAATTGGGGTGCGACTTATCGCACCCAAAAGTGTGTTAATACTGTCGCACCCAATACTTTCTCCAAAGTAATAGGTGCGACTAAGTCGCACCTAAATGGCCTAAATTTTTCGGCGGCCAAACTTCCCCCTTTTTTTTACAAATGTCATTGGGTGCGACATTCTCGCACCTGAATTCACTGACACAGGTCATTGGGTGCGGTTTTGTCGCACCCAAAGGTGTCATTGGGTGCAACAAAGTCGCACCCAAATTCAAAAGTCTGTATAAATAAAGCAGCCGCTCGGGTTTTCATTTTATCCGAGCCAAACACCAAAAAAAAAAAACTCTCTCTCCGATTTCTCTCCTGCAGTTTCTCCCACCCCCGTCGCCGCCACCACTCCGACCGCCACCACTACCACTCTCTCTCAGCCTCCGACCGCCACCACTACGCTCTCTCTCTCAGCCTCCGACCGCCACCACTTCTCAGCCTCGGACCAGTCCTCCGACGACCAGCCAGGCTCCTTCCTCGCGCCAGACTCGATCTGAACCGGCCTCGGTCTTCCTCGCGCGACCCGTCGAAGCCTCTGCACCAAGAAATCCGGCCGTGAGTCTCTCAGCCAAGAAGTCTCAGTCTCTCAGGTATGTGTGTGTGTGTGTGTGTGTGTGTGTGTGTGTGTGTGTGTGTGTGTGTGTGTGTGTGTTTACGTGTGTTCCCGTGTGGTGTGTGTTTATGTGTGTGGTGTGTGTTTATGTGTGTTCCCGTGTGCTCTATTGCAGAACCGGCCTCGCTCTTCCTCGCGCGACCCGTCGAAGCCTCTGCACCAGGAAGTCCGGCCGTGAGTCTCTCAGCCAAGAAGTCTCAGTCTCTCAGGTATGTGTGTGTGTGTGTGTGGTGTGTGTTTATGTGTGTGGTGTGTGTTTATGTGTGTTCCCGTGTGTAATTTATATATTGTTTTTTTTTCAGTGTCGCTGTCCTGATCGAGCTGCTGTCCGATCGACCCCGACCACGAGCCGATGTCCCTGTGTGACTACGTGACTCCGCTGTCGCAGCACCGCCGCTGTCCCGCCAAGCTGCTCGAGACCCGCGCGCTTCAACTCCCCGTCGCAGCACCGTCGTGCCTCTCGCAGCCTCGCCGTGCTCTACAGGTTAGCCTCTCGTAGTCCTTTTAATTGTGTTTTTAATTACTTTAGATTAATTGTAATTAGTATAATTAGTCTAATTGTTAATTAGTTAGGTAATTAAATAGTTTTTTATATGTATATATGTATTAATAATGTAGTTAGTTTGATAAAATTGTTAATTATGAAATCGAAATTAATTTGATATAATTATAAAAATTGTTAATTATGTAATTGAAATTAATTTGATATAATTAGTAAAATTGGTAAAATTGTTAATTATGTAATTGAAATTAATTTGATACAATTATAAAAATTGTTAATCATGTAATTGAAATTAATTTGATATAATTAGTAAAATTGGTAAAATGTTTTATGTAATTGAAATTAATTTAGTTAGTAATTTTTAAAGTTAATATCATATAATTTAAGTTATTTGTTCAATTGTTAATCATGAAATTGAATTTAGTTGAGTTATTGTATAATTTAGTTTTAGTTTACATATTTTTGATAGATGAGTTGATATTGTTGAATTTTTGTTGTAATCGAGCCACGAAGGTTCGATTTAGGGTTTAGTTGATTATTAAGATAGTTTTGGATGATTTGTATATGATTTTTAAATGAGTTTGCAGGTTTTTGGTTTGTTAGAATTATAGGGGAAATTCTGCCGAAATTTCGGTAGAGTTTCCAACCAATTATTCTCAAAACCCTAATTTTTTCAATTCGACTTCAAATAACATAAAATTCATAATTTCACCTTTATAGTTCTTCGTCCCTTAATTAGTAATAACTCTTAAGCCGCACTATTCGGCATCAGCGCCAACATAAGTAATCGATTTCAGTCGTCTTCGTCCCTTAGCAACAACTATTAATAATTGTTAATTTTATCTTTCGTTTAGCGAAATCAATGTCCAATCCAAGTAGAGATTGGATCACCGAGAACAATCGGTTGTCCTTGCAGTATAAAATCGGAGTTAATGAATTTATCCGCGCTGCAAGAAGATTTCCGAACGATAATTACGAATATCGATGTCCATGCAAGCCTTGCAACAACGTGAGATGGCACGACATTGGGGTTGTAAGGCATCATCTGCTAAACAAAGGGTTTACCCCGGGCTACACAGAATGGTATCATCATGGCGAGGTCGTGCGACTAGTCGCACCCAAAAATTTGGCGGGTAGGTCAACGGGTGCGACTAGTCGCACCCAACAATTTGGCGGGTAGGCCAACGGGTGCGACTAATCGCACCCAAAAAATTGGCGGATAGGCCAACGGGTGCGAAAAGTCGCACCCAATGGCCTTCCCGCGGACTTTTTCGCACATCTTTTCTGAGTTATGGGTGCGAATATGGGTGCGAAAAACCGCACCTAAAAGTCGCACCTAAAAGTCATGAGCATCGGGTGCGAATTTTCGCACCCATGACCTTTAGGTGCGAACTTTTAGGTGCGAAAATTGACTTTCAGGTGCGAAAAAAGTCGCACCCAATGCTGTTTTTTGTACTAGTGATTGTCGATAATATCCATTGTCCTCAAGTTCTCTCTTATTTTTTCACAATTAATAACAACCGATATATACTTTCAAGTTGTTATTAACATATTTTAACCATATTAAGTTTCGAATTTGGTGGGTTGAAGTTAATATTTAATAAATAATGAAGTTAATTTCTTTTGCTAGTTGATTTGATATTTTTTTTCGTGTAGAAGTGATTTTTCTCGATTTTTAAAAGATTCTACAATTTCGGAAGTCAAATGAGATGTTTGTTTTAGTTCTTTTTTCTTTATTTATTGAATTAGTAGTTAATACTGGTAAAGTCACCAAATCCATCCAGTTTATTTTGATTTATGACTATTTTGCAATATATATCACATCTTGGCTATTTTTCAAAATTCAAGTTTCAATTCGGTAATTAATTCCAGTGCATGATGTAAAAAACTAACTATGTGTTATGAGATTTTTTTATGCAAAATATTAGTGAAATTTCATAGAAGGTTGCATCTCAAATATAAAATTAAAATAATTAATAAACTTAAAAAATAATAAAGTTAAAAACCGTCCCATAAATTAATGAACCATCATTTATAATATTTTTTGTGGACATAAATAATATAATTTTTTTAAGTAACTAAGCTACTAAAAGCTTGTGAATTGCTAATAACTAGCCTTTTGTTAATTATAGGTAAATAAACATTCGGATTATGTATCATCAAGTGAATAATTCGAGTGTTTCGTATATACCTCTTTAAGTAATACGTAAATTTGACCATATTAATAAAAACGCATGATGATTTATTTACAATAAATGAAAAGTTGGTTATATAGCAATTTTATTATATTTTTTTATATATATATATATTTATACCGAAATATCTGTTATAATTTAATTTCTTCTTAACAAGTATCACATTTATCCAAAAACAATTAAGTAGAGACATTACATTAGTTACATAGTTGAAACTATTATAAACTATTTAGTATATACAAAACAACAATAATCTTACACATATAAAAGAACCATAGAGCTTAATTAGTGGCCAGTACGATCCAACTTACAATCGTTAGACTTTGATTATGTAGCTGAATGGATATAAGATTTTTTTTTTTTTTTTAAAATTATTATTATAGGCCAAATATGATTTTTTTTTTCCCTTGATAAAAATCCATGTTGAGATTCTACTATACCATTTGATCGGAAATGTAATGTTGTTGACTTGTTTTGGAAGCTTGTAATCGAGTATTTATGCCTTATTTATGTGACAATTCCTTTTCGTAAATGGCTTTTAGATTTCAAAAGTCTATCCTCGCAACCAACAAGCATAAATACATCATAATGACTATAAATAATATTTATGCAATATTCTGTTATAGTTTCGTCTCTTATTTGTGCATCTCACCGCTCGGTGACACATAATCCCGAAGAATAACATGAAGATAAGATGGTCAAATTAGTACAACTAAGATTGAGATCCTTTGGCTTGGAATTCCTCATTGACTTTGTACCCTAGAAACGGTGATGATAAAACAAAATTCATAGGACTTCGATACGTGCTTGATTTAGAATTGGCTACAATCGCTTCCCAAAATGAGGGGGCTATATGGTATGGCAAACCTGGTATTTTTAATGGAGAGGTTAGTTTTTACTTGATTCATAATTAGAGGTGAAACCGAATCGGTTCAGTTTGATTTTTAACAAAATTTTGGACCGAAATTGAATTTTAGTTTTCAAAAACCAAAATCGAAACAGGTCCAATTTGAACTAAAACCGAATTTCGGTTAACTAATTGATTCGGTTATTAACCGATATATATTATTTATGTTGCTGCTTGACACAAATTTTCTGATAGCCTAGCAGATGAGGTACTTATTTAAGCACGAATCTCAAAATTTCATGTTCAATTTTATTAGAAATGTTGGCTATATTAAATATTAACATAGATGTATAAGCCAGGATTCGCAACCAAGTTGCACAATGAGGGACTAACTTCCCTTACCACCAGACTAGACTTTCAATATGTCATTTTACATAATTAGTTATTATATAATTCGGTTCGGTTCCGATTATTCGAATTTAATATTTTTCAAAATCGATAACTGAACTGGTTCTTAAATTCGATTTTGGTTAACCGAACCGAATTGTCGGTTGCTGACGTGGCGCCAAAAATTCGGTTCGGTTCGTTTGACCGACTATTCGGTTTTTTGTTTTGCTCACAATAGTCCGATAATTAACACAACTGAATGTGTAGTTTTAGTAAAAATCTAAACCGGGATGATGGATATATCACTTTATTTATATAAGATAGATTTAATAATTAAATGTTTAAATTTATGACTAAGTGTATATAGACAAAAAAAAAAAACATAAAAGCAAAGTTCAAAACTATATATTTTTACTAAAATATCTATTTTAGGATATAATTTCGTCATTTTAGTTAAACAGATTATATGAATTCGACTTTTTTAAAAATCAAAATAAACTCGACATTTCATTATAACACAAGATATATATGTGTCATTTATATTGAATTGCTCGAATACTGTCACATAATTTTCAAAAAGCCACGGAAAAAAATGATGTATCATGGTCCATTTGAGGAAGCCTCCAAATAGCTTTTGCGAAAGGTCTCTTTTTGCCATGATTTAAATAAAATCTTTGGTACACTACCTTTGAGGTATTGCAAGTTGTAACCTGAATTCTGATACTCTTTCTCAAGAGTTCAGTTCCACAAGGTAGAGACAAGTAGTGGTTACAATTCGCAAGCAATGCTCTACATACAAGATGACATGTAAATTGAGGACATTTAGGAACATATATATTCCCACTAAAAGTAATAAGAAGAAAAAGAACCCCTTGCATAATTGAAGGAGTATTTAATCACGTAATACAGTGTATTAGGAAATGGTCCATGGTTTTTTTTTTTTTTTTGATATATTCAGCCTTGGCCCACCTACTTCGTTTACAACCCAAGGAAATCACCCTTTAGATTAGACCCTATACACAAGGAAAAATTGAATGAACATAAATAGAAGTGTAAAGTATGATGATGCAAATAAAGAAAGGTGGAGAACAAAGATGCCATGAAAATTATTTGAAATTGCATAAAATTTGAACACCTAGTAAGCCTCCAATTCTTTAGGTACCAATGCTTTATTCTGCATCATGAAAAGAAAAGAAGAAAAAAAGATTCTTGTGTGAGGAAAGAAAGGTCAATTCATATGGGATGTTAGACTAGGCTCTTGCAAAATGCATGTGCAAGCTTGGTTGGTTGGCTATGTTAGTCTAAGGGCATCAAAGACTAACCCTAAAATAGGGACTGAATCAAAATAAACGATTGAAGAAAGAAATTAAAAAAAAAATCGAAGACGATTTCAATAATAATGTATTTTAGGCGAATATTAATGGTTATGCACCATCATAGCATAAAACTCAAGGTATACACTAAAATGAAGGTAATATATCACATCAACAATCTTTATCACCAATAATTGTTTTATTTCCCTTTAAAAAGTGTTTTATTTCCAACTTATTAATTACTATGTTGTTAACATAAAAAAGAATATTCGATTGTCTTCCATTTTTATTATTTTTTTTCTCTATTGTCATAAAATATATTTGTCTTAATTTTTATATATGAGTTTCAAATCTCGTTAGTTATGTTAAAAAAACTTATTTAAGAAAGTTGGTTATTTTAAGTTACAGCCTTAAATTTGTAGTCAAGCCGAATCCTTATCAATTATTATATAGTTTGTATTACAATTATTTTGGTATATTAGTCAACAAATTGATAAATAGACACAAACAAACATTAGCTATTTTCAGTAACGAGAATAGTTATTACGAAGAAAGCAATGAACAAATAGATGCGTGATCAAAATATGATTTGAGACGTCTAAAAAATATCTCAAACGAAAATTGAATAGTTGGTTATTTTTTGGCGTTATCACTTTAGCGTACGTGAAAATTAACTTTGATTAATCGATACAATATCCCAAACACATAGATGGGAATTGGTATTGCAAGATCATTCAAATTTGCTGTTGATTGTGGACTTAAACAATCCAACTTATTTTTTTTCTCTCTAAAATAACTTAAACAACGTCTAAACTTTCACTTCAAATATTACATTCGCATCTCGAACTTTTCCACTTTTAGTGGTTCAACAATTACGAAGAGCAAATGCCACAGTCGCAAACATTGACTCTTCATCTCTTTTTTTTTTTTTAATTTTTTTAATTTTTTATTTTTTTTATGGCTAAATTATTGACTCAAAGAACGCAATAATGGAGGAGTGGACTAATCATAGATAAGAGGCCCTTCGAATTTCAATAGTTGACTTTATAATAGGACACCCTTTATTCGTGGCAACTTCAACATATTCATACACATGTATTTGATTTTGATTATATATTATATACAAACATTCTTTTTTGCAACGAAAACTATGCTTATTATTGAAGAAGGTCTTGCGTATTAATTATAGGAGCTAGTCTGGTCTAGTATGGCAATTATTGAGTTTTACAAGTACAATGAGACACAAGAAAGTTCTCATTGAAGCTTGAAGTTGAGTTGTTCTAACTTCTAAGCTATCTAGATTATTATTATTATTATTTTTTACATTTGGGACCTTGAAAATTAGACATTTCAAGAGTACACGCAACACCAAGAACTAGATTATGAGGTGGTCAAATTCTTCCTGTAAGACGTACTTATTTTCAAGTCTAAATACCCTGGCATATGAAGATCTTTAGTTTGGAAGTTTGAATTTTTGTTTTGTTTTTTGTTCCATGTAAATTTGTATTAAAATCATAAAAGCGATTTCTTACACACAATTAGCAAAAAAAAATAATATTAAAAATAAGAAAATCAAGAGTACTGCTTGAAATATTTCATTTTAAATTTGTATACAGACTATATAATGAAAGTAAGTTTGAAATGCAAACGAGATTTCTAACACAATGCTATATAGTTTGAAATGTAACTTTATAATACTATATATTATTTAAAACATATAGTAAGAGAATGATTGAAATGTTTTATATAAACTATATAATAAAATAATAATTATTTTTAGAAACATATGAACACACACCATTATAAAATATTGTATGTTACTTTAAGTAATTTAAATTTACAATATATAACAAAACAATTTATCAATAAAACAAAGTAATGTTAATATACTACAAAACAAAACAAAATATTAATCCCCAATTGGCCTTTCAAATTTCTTAAACAAAAAGTTAACGCTTTGTAGCTTTTGAAGAGTTGACACTAAATTCTAAAATTTATACGATAAATTGTGGGGAAAAAAACATTGCAAACGACCGCTTGTTAGTTAATGTGTTAATCTGCTGTACAGTCTTCAATGGTTATCTCGTATAGAGTATCATAGTACAAAGAAGGAATTGTTCAAACGTATAATTATAATTTTTTGAGTGGACATTCAATTATTGGGACTCAGAGGCTACAAAGAAAAGCACTTGGAAGAAAAAAGATAGGAGGAGAAAATCCAGAGACAGAAATGCAAAATCAAGAGAAATATATACGGTAATGTAGTAATAATAAATACTACCATGTTCTGATAAAAATAAAAAATAAAAATTACTACCACTTGATGGGTAGGTGAGTTATATAGAGTCAATATTGGTCTGCTATCTTGCTTAGCAATGAACGTCTCTTTCCCAACTGCTATAATTTTATATATTATATAATATATGAAATATATATACCATCCGTTCACTTCACTCTTATAACTAAAACTAAGTACAACGAGGAGTGCTCTCAAATGTCGTCCCATAGTAATAAGCTCCTCTAAAGAGATTAGTGGAGGATTGTCACTCACACGTGGAATTGCTACGCACAAAAAAGGCCTCAAAAGTTACATATTTAAGAGGTCAAGGCCTATATGAGAGAGAGAGATGTGTTAGAGAGAGGACCATTTTAGGGGGATGAGCAATACTTTTTGTTATCTTCTAAGAATCTAATGGAACAAAATGATGGGAAGGCAGAAAGTGAGAGAGAGAGAGAGAGAGAGAGAGAGAGAGAGAGGGAGAGAGAGAGAGAGGTGTTGGGGTGGTAAAGAAAAAGGTCACGAAGGGCATGATTTCTTCAAAGAGTCCACAAAAAACCCACTAAAGATGGTGAAAAGTGAGAGGTTTGTTTTTGTTTTGTTTTGTGATTTTCGTTGATCTCCTTGGCTGAAAGAAAAGTGACATAACTTGGGCTTTACTAGTATTTTTTTTTCTTTTTAATTTAGTGGGTGGAGGATATGGCAGCAAAGGAAAATGGCACTTTTTTTTTGGGCATCTACATTACATGATTGTAATCTGTATACCTAAAAAAGAAGAAAGACCCACGAGGTTTTTGCTCATCTTCATGTGAATCATCACCATACTTGTCTCTCCTTTTTCAGTTGTATATATAACACATGCATGTATATCTCTGCATTTATTGATTTATTGGTTTGGTATGTGTTTTGGGGGGGTTTAGTCTCTCAATCATTCATTGTCTACTTCAATCCTAGGGGATGAAGTGAGTTCAGTGAATAAACATACTTTATTCTTATTCTAACATAGTAGCATGAACTTGAGTGTCCCCTTATTGGCTTTGTGATGCAAGTAAAGTGCACACCTCACCCTTTATTTATTTATTTATTTTTTTATGGGATAGCTAAGTGCATTCCACTTTGAAAGCATTTCTAAATAATTTAAAGATAACATGTTTAAAAAAAAATTAAGATAAGCTTTTTATTCTGTATAGAAACAATCTCTGGCTCTTAAGAAGCCCTTTTAGCTTTTTAGTACTGTTTTGGAACTATCTTAAGCGTGACGATCTTTTTGGAAAATAACAATGAAAAACCACAATTTATTATGCTGATTAAAATAAGCCTAGTAAGAAGTAAGAAATAAGGGTGTGCACGGTCCGGTTCGGTCTAAAATCGGTCAAAAATCAAATCGAACCGGTTTAAAAGAAATTAAATCGGACCGAACTAAATAAGAAAAAAAAATCGGACCGGACCAAACCGATTAAAATGATCCAGTCTGATTTAAACCGTTTCGGACCATTTTAGATCATTTTAAACTGGACCGTTTTAAACCGTTTTATTTTAACGGACCGGCTAAAGAATTAGCCAAAATGACACCCCTACTTTAAAATTATAGCCAAACTATTAACATATTTAGGAAAATAGCCAATTTATCATGACAACATTACAATATTCCAATTATACCCTTAGGTTAATATTATTAACTATCATAGTAAATAATATCATTCATAACAAAAAAATTAGTAAATCTAATTAACAATAACAAAAACTACATTAAATCTTATTTGTCGTAACAAGAATAATAGTAAATCTTATTTACCGTAACAAGAACAATAGTAAATCTTATTTACCGTAACAAGAAAACAATAAATTTTATTTACCGTAATAATAACAACATTAAATCTTATTTACCATAACAAGAACAAAAGTAAATTTTATTTACCGTAACATTTTGTAGTTAATCTAACAAGAAAAGTATCAAAGATGATGACTAGTTAATCTAACGGTAAATATGATTTACTAATTATTTCCGTGAACAATCGAGGACTAACAATTCGACAGTAAATAATATTAACCATTGAGTAAGTCATTCGTTTCTATGGTAAATATGACTAGTTAATCTAACAGTAAATACGATTTACTAATTGTTTCCGTGAACAATCGTGGACTAAAAATCCGACAGTAAATCATATTAACCATTGAGTAAATCGTTCGTTTCTATGGTAAATATGACTAGTTAATCTAACAGTAAATACGATTTACTAATTATTTCCGTGAACAATCGAGAACTAAAAATCCGATAGTAAATCATATTAACCATTGAGTAAATCATTCGTTTCTATGGTAAATATAACAGTAAATCCTACTTCCGCAAGTCCGTCGTCGAGAACTTCCACGCCTCCATCGCTAAGACCTTCCCAATCATACAGGAGATCAAGTTCTCCGGCGTCGAGCGGAGTTCCGGCAATCTCAGCTCGACAGGTTCTCCGAAACCCTCCGCGAAGGTCTCGAGCTCGTCGACACGGCTCTCCGTTCAAACCGCTACAACGTCTATAAGAACTACAAACTCACGCAGAAGATGGAGAAGATCAGCCGCCGACGAGCGCTTCGACCGCATCGACCGCACCGGCGATCGCTGCGGCCAGCAGCTCGACGAGGTTCTCCAAGCCTTGACCATTGGCTCTGGCTCCGGAGCCGCCAGGATGGTGGCGGAGGAGGCAGCGGCGGCGATCGCCGCCACCAAAGCGGTGGAGGACGCGATGGCCGGCGTGGGGATAGAGTTCGCGGTGAGGAAGGTGAAGGAAATGTTGATCGGAAGGGATAACCTAAGCTTTAAACCCCACAACAACGTATAAATAGAATACATATTTACCAACCGATCCTGAAGATTAACTTGATTCTAGATTAGTTAATCGGATTAACTTACTTAGTAAACTAGATTAACTATCATATTTACCAACAGATTTAAACATTTGCTTAATTCCAGGTTAGTTAATCAGGTTAACTTACTTAGTAAACTAGATTAACTAACATATTTACCAACAGATCAGATTAACTTACTTAGTAAACTAGATTAACTTACATATTTACCAACCGATTTATACATTAGCTTGATTCCAGGTTAGTTAATCAGGTTAACTAACTTAGTAAACTAGATTAACTAATATATTTACCAACAGTTTGTGAAAATTAGCTTGATTATAGGTTAGTTAATCAGATTAACTATAGAAGTAAATTAAAGCTTCAGTCAATCAATGCGTTCAAACAGATTAGCGAATCAAACAAATTTTAAGGCTAGATCGAACAGCTCTGAGATGGATTCTTTCAGCTACGAACAGCTCTGAGACCGATGGCACGAGTCTCATCGGAGACCGAACACGATTCCGAAAGTGAAGCTATCAGAGATCGCGATGATGACTCTCCGATTGTTGTCGCCGGCGTGGATATATATATTTTTATTTTATAGTTCTGTCAGAAAAAAAAAAACTCTCATAAATAAATCTACGAATCATGGAAATGAAATTACTCATTTAAAAAAGAAGAGGTCAGTTATACATGTTCGTACATATATAAAACAAACAAAAAACCTAGATCTTTACAAATCGAAAGAAAGAGAGACCAAATCATTGAATTAATCAAGAGAATGAAGAGATGTATATACCTTTTTATTGAAATCACGAGAAAGAAGAGTGACTGGAAATGGAAAGATTGTTATTCGAATCGTCGGAATCTGAAAAATAAGAGAAATCAAACGGAGACGAGAGAGCGACGGAGATGGAAGAAAGATAGGAGGGAAAAATGGTTGTGACTCGTCGCCGTAAACTTCCAGATTTTGACTCGTCGTTGTTCTCCTCCTCCGACGCCGACGGCGGAGGCTGATTCTCGACGGTGGTCGACAATTCTGCGTTGCGGCTCTGTGTGAAGGAGAGAGCGTGTGTGTTTATTTCTTGGTGAATTTCTCGTCTCCGTCGCCGGACTTGGCTGAGGAGATCAATTTCGATCGAACTCTCCTCCTCTATTCACTTTCACTCTTCTCTGTCTAGATCTAGAGTCAGAGTTCTCTTCGCCGACGATGATTTGGTCCGCTTCGATGGAGCTATGCGGTGGTTTTTCCGGTAAAGGCGTTGATCGTTAAATCGGAGGAGAGATTTGGGGAGAGTTTTGTGGCGGCGGAGATGGAGCTCACGAAAAGAGTGGATTAAATGTGGGAGAGAGAGAGACAGGTGGAGTTGGAGAAAGGGTATTTTAGAGACTCTGGGCTAATATTGGCTATATTCCCAAATAAATGCATAGTTTGGCTATTATTTTAATATCCCCTGTAGAAAAAGGCTAGTTATTAACAAATCTCTTTTTTTTTTATTAATTCTTTTATTTAAATACTAACCGGTCAAATCCGGTCTAAACCGCGGTTTAAATTTTTTAGACCGGACCGCACCGTTTAAAAGTTCAAATCAGACCAGACCGGTGAAATTTTAAACCGTTTAAAACTAGACCAACAATCTAAAAATCAACGGTCCAATCCGGTTTACGGTTTCACCGTTTTTTTGGCGCCACCCTAGTAAGAACGATAAAGCGATAAAAGTAAATTCTAGGGCTTGAATGGTACGGAAGTATCACCTAAAAAAATAATATAATGGAATAATAATAATAATATCATTTTCATACTTCAAAAATGGTATAAAACCTACACTAATATTCTTTGGCCTGACAATAAGAAAAACCAAGTATGCTCAAAAGGGTTTCATCATCAAGTATCAAGTTTGTCAAAATTGGTAGACATACCAAAAAACAAACATGATGCTCAGGTAACATACTGATAACAAACTGGTTCATAGACATATCGGCTCAGTGTGATGGAAATAAACCGAGATCAGATTTCAGATTAGTAGTAGCCTCTTGTAAAGATTCAAGACTAGAAACAAAAATGAACACAAGTTTTCATCAATTGATCCAAAGATAGAGGCGCGATAAAGCTCGCTCAGCTCTCAATCATGGGTTCGGGGTCAGACGGTTCAGCTCGGGATCTACTGGGCCGAGGGACGGAGTTGAACAACGTGTCCTTGATCACCTGAGTTTGAAACAGAAACAGAAACATTACGGAGAAGACAATCTATAGGTCGAGAAACAGAATATTTGTCGAGTATCGGAGATGGAACACGTACCTGTGACATTAGGCCGTGCACTTGCTCCACAGTTATTTTTGCGCTATCGCGGTTTATTTTTGCCAGCGGTGATTCCTCCTGCAAGTAAAGAATTTTCCCAATGTTAGCTCGAGGACCGGGAAGGTGATCATGTTTGACATGGTTTATTGAGATTGTATTTCCTCAAGACAAGAAAATGTACTCAATTCCAGCCCAAGAGATTTTACAGGAATTTGTCAGAGCTTAAGTTCACAGCAGACGGGTTCCACTAAGGAAGTGTGTCTGATTAATGGGACAATGGAGTTAATCAAGTTAAAGTAAGTGTGTCTGACTGTTGAGAAACATCAAATGTTCACAATTAAAACTTCTATATGATCCGGACATAGTTATAATGACATTCAAATCGACATATTTGACAGAACAGAAAAAAAACCTCGCTAAAACCGCAGTTGGTTTGAACCGAATCGAACAAAAGAAATCGGCCCACAAACCGAACCGATCCCCCGTACATAGGGGGGATGGTCTAACCACTCTCTATTCTTGAATTCTTTATGTCTTTATTTACTATAATTTTGTTTCTAAAAAAAGAAAATGACTGCAAACAAAGTTGGGAAAATCAAGCAGAAGCAAAATCCAAACCACATAATGTGTATGATTATATGATAGTTCTGCCCTGCCAAAGGCATTTCAAAAACCACGTGTGGATTTGCGGGCGAAAGATGAACATACGCTAATTTCCTACACCTTCAATAGGCTGAGGCATATGAACTATTCCGTCTCAGCTCCAAAAGTAAGTGCTACGTAACTATAACCCTAAATAGTATTTGCTAATAGAGATAACAAGTTCGTGCAATTAAGGGCTTTGGAAGTGCTAACAGTGAAATAGGATAAAGAGCAATTCTCTACTTGTCGGCATCAATACATGTTATTGTCCATAGTGACAGGCATTTAGGACTATGCTTGCGTACGTGGGTATAGGAACCAAAAAAAAAAAAAACTATTTTTCTCACACCCTTGTAGTTCATACGAAGTCCAAACATACATTATTACTCGTGTGTAAGTGCTCACAAAGATCAAATAAAAACTTGATGATACTCGATGACCTCCAATCTAATTCACCAAAGTGTGGTGTGGGAATTATTAACAAAGAGATAGAGGATACTTGTGTAGTATCCTTTTTTGGGAGAAGAGAAAGCTAGTTCTAGGCTGAGGTGGCACAGTGTGCTAAGATTGTCTGCTTCACTGTTGAGAGAGATTTTCATTTACAGAGCTGAGCTCATCGGGAAACTTGGGTGTATCGATCTTGTTTTTATTTTACCGTCACTATTTGCTGTTACTGATACAATCGTCGCAGATTGGGTGGATTACATGAACCCACTCTGTGATTCGTTGTTAGTCTTGTACTCACTTTGAAACTCTCAACAGTTTTTCAGTCCGCCAAAAAACAAGGCAGATGTTCAATTCAGGTTCAAAGTACTCCAACTAAGGATAAAAGTGGAGATCAACATGTGGAAAAAATTACCTCTTTCTTCCGTTGAGGGGGCGATATCAGTGGACCGAAGCGGGAATGAGACAAATGATTCTCGGCTTGCTCCAGCTTTTCAGCTGCACGATATCAGAA
This sequence comes from Urtica dioica subsp. dioica, assembly GCF_054948205.1. Taxonomy (NCBI): domain Eukaryota; kingdom Viridiplantae; phylum Streptophyta; class Magnoliopsida; order Rosales; family Urticaceae; genus Urtica; species Urtica dioica. The sequence goes on from NC_142762.1 coordinate 33,956,176, forward strand.
AGAAAACAATGCGTTTACTTGAAGTCTAGAACTGAAAATAAGGATCATAAAGCTTGTAACACTTTTACACATACCGAGATCAGAAATTTGCCCGGCAACATAGTCTCCATTACCCAATAAGGGAGAAGAAGAGAGAGTGTTCACCCAGTACTTGTTCCACAGAAGATCCAAAAGGTGGCTATCTAGAGACGACTTGAAGTAACTGATGTCCAAAGAATAGTACTGCATAATAAAAACAGACCCAAGGTTTACACAACAACAGACTATTAAAAAAAAAAGCAGGCAAAAAACCGACCTGTTTACAGTGAACACCAAAGTCTTCGATCTTGTTGAGAGGGATGGTCTGGTACTCGGAGACGGGATCGTCCGGGGGCTTATACCCTTCCGGGTAGGTCCTGAAGGCTCCGATCTCCACTTTTCCGGCGGAGACGGTCCTGGTTGGATCGATGACGACCGCCAAAAAGGGCTCCTGGTATTGCTGGTTCAGCATCTGCGTCGAAACGTCGATACCCGAAAGCCAACAGCCGTATCCCGGGTGAGAATGGTACCAACCCACCACATTCTCCAACCGCCCAGCCTGGATTACAATCACACACACATACAGAGAGGACTGTAATTCGATGTGACTGAAGCGTAATGAGCGAGTAGAGTAGAGAAGCAGAAATGAACCTGCTTGTTGGTCTGGGAATAGTCGACCATGTACTCGTAGGCGTCGGCCTGGGCGTTGACGCGGGTCTCGGTGCCCTCGACGGGGAGAGCGAAGGCGTCCATGACGATGATGGAGTCGCCGTCGGTCTTGCCCTGCATGAGGCCCATAACCTCGATGGTGCCGCCGGAGCGCGCGTGGACCACCATCTTCAGCAGGGCCAGGGCGGAGATCCGCACGCGCTTGAAGAAGTGAGGGTCGTTGCTCCACGGCTTCTCCTGCTGGAACTTGCTCTGCAAAGCCTCGTCGTAGAAGAATATCGCGTCCGCCTCGCTCCCTATGCTGTTCTCCGCCTCCCACCTCTGCTGCGCTATCTCGGAATCCATTCCTGCTTCTACTCTCCAATCCGATCACTTGCTCACCATAACCCTTTACTAAACCTAAACTCACAAAGAAAAAGAGAGAGGTAAATTGGGTGAAATTTTTTTCGCTTAAAGGTAATTTGGACTTCTCAAGTGGGTACGTGTAGAGTTTTTTTTTTTTTTTTTTTGAAATGTCAAGTTTAATTTATGTTTTCAAAAATATCGAGTTCATACATTCTGTTTAATTAGAACGACGAAATTATACCCTGAAATAGACAACAGTGTCACGGATATTCTTTTTCTTGAATTTTCATTGACGTTAACTATAATATTTATATGTAAACATCAATTATCTTTATTCATTCGCGCCATATATGTACTTTATTTAAAAACTAAAAAGTAAACAACGGTCTCTTAATCGTGAAGAACACATAAAGAGGCAAATGGATAAAAATCGACAGTTGATAATCATCAAAATCACAGATTCGAACAGAGAATCCATGATTTAGAGGTTCAATTTGAACACAGAATTAAATCATCTATGGAGAGATATGAATTTTATTATTTAATTTCAATTTAACGCTATTTTATCTCAAAATTGAGAATTCGGAAGTTAGGTTACTTATTGTATTTGATTCGGTTTTTCTTATATAAGAGTTAATATCAATGAAATAGAGATTTATGCCACTGTTATGCATTTCATGGTATAATTTTGTCATTTTAGTTAAACAGATGGTATGAAATCGACATTTTTGAAAACCAAAAGTTAAACTCGACCTTTCACTAAAACATAAAGTATAGATGTGTTCTTTTCCCTTTTTTTTAGATACTTGATACCAATGATTAAAATCTCTCATCTCGCGGTCGTATCGCACTTCTAATTTTTGGGGTATCTCGTCTTGTATCGTGGTATCCCGTGGTATTTGATGAATGTTCGGGGTATCTCATACCGTGTGGTAAACCGCATTCCGCGGGATATACCGCCCAAAAAAGAGTACTTCGTGAGGTATTTAAACAACTTTTAAATTATGATTTTGTTTAAATTTATGATACACAAAAAATTAAATTTTAAAATAAAATTTTCAACATTTCACACAGAATTCTAATTAGAGTAAAAATCAATACACATTTAGATCAAATTAATTACAAATTACATCTAGATCAACAAAATAAATATTTAAATTCGTACTCATAATTTCATTAACAACCATTAAAAATCAACATATAAAGTCTAAACCGGCGGAAAATCCATTCAAAAATCAACTAAAAAAATTAAAAATAAGACCTGAACACTTACCTCGCGGAAATAGCGGAAAACGGCGAGATTTGAGCAGAAATGAACATCCGACGGAAGGCAAATGAAGATCTCGTGCGAGATCGAGGGAGACGCGAGAAATATGAAGAGATTTCACGAGATTTAATACACTTCGCGATATATTCACGTACCCCTCTCGCGCTTCTTAAAAATGCGAGATCTCGTGCGAGATACCCCTATCTCGCACGAGATTTTAATCCCTGCTTGATACATAGGCTTGATACATAGGGTAGTGTTTTGTGATAAAAGGCTCTCAGGTGTATAGCCTTTATCAAAGTTCTCTTTTTTTATTCCAAAATCAAAATTTTATATCAAAACACCGAGCTTTGTGGCCCAATTATAAGGTTCATTACGAGCTCTAGGAATCCGACACAAAACACAATTATCGAGTAGAATAAATTAAGATCAGACACTTTTTCAAGGTAGTGATAACTCCAATTAAGACATGAGGACTAATATGAACACGCATCCCAATCACTTTAGCATCGGGTTGATTCCAGACCTTACGCCATCCTTCATTGAGTGCGTCCATTTGCAAGCTTTAGCTCCAACGACCGTATTAAGCTTTATTTTTATATAATTATGTGATGTTGTTTGCGCCACAATTATATAGACGCGTGGTAAGACTAAGATTGATGATTGATGCATCGGCTGTCAACAAACTCAACTCCATAACCTTCACAAATTCACACATATCTAAATCCACCATTGACAAGAACTCTCGCCACTCTTGTCGTGAAAAATACTATTTTTTTGCTCCCAAGTCTGCTCGACTACAAAAGCACATAAGACGACGAATTTCATTTGCGACACGATCTTCACACCTTCATTCTTCCCTCATAAGCCACTATGAAAAGCTCGTCAATAAATATTCCCAAAAAATTCTGATAGTCTAACGCCCAAACAAGGGGCAAACCAAAATACCCTAGAAAGAGCTTGTGCAAAAAATAAGGAGAACCAACTATGTGCAATCCTACGAATATAAGAGACATCTGAGTTAGTTGTTTGACTCGAAACACTCAAACATAGTTTTGAGTCATCTTCCAAAGACACACCCATAAAGAGGTAGACTTATGAACGCATGAACAATTTCCACATTGTGTAGATCTTAGCCTTCCGTATCAGCTTACAAATTTCAAATGACCAAAATCTCATCCCCGCCAGATGATTTTATTGCTATGTGGCTATTGAATAGGATAATCTTAAAGATCATACATGCAATATCCAGAGTGAAAACCCTCTGAATGAGCTCCTCGTCCCATACTCACGTTACTAAAATGAAAAAGTAACCTACCTTGTCAATCATGAACGACGTATCGCATAAAGTATTGGATAGAGCTATGTTCAGTTCAAAGTTGAGGTTCGAGATCCATCTACAACTCTAAAGAATGTCGATAAATGAAGGAATTTTGTAGCGCTTCCTCAAATTGCAAAATTCTGGTAGTGAGATCGTGCTCCTCAAATCCACTCCCGAACAATCAAAACTGTCCGGCGCCATCGACCCAATGGCTGAGAAAGATAGTGTCATAGCTAGTTCCCACGCAACGAGGCTTTTCCGCGCCCGACGAGTCCCGTGACCACTATCATCCCTGTTATTGTCGTGCTCGTCATTCGGCATAAAGTCGTCTTGGGCATCAAAAGCCTGGCTCACCTCTCAAATAGCGTCACCCCCCAGTTGAACATTCCCCGGTCGATGAACTTTGATGGCCAAACTCGTGATGGCTGAACGCTTCTCGGACTGACGATCCTCAGTGGTCAAATAGTCTTCGACACAACGATCGACGAAGACTGAACGACCAGCAAGAACCAACCGACTGAAGGCCGACTAGTCTAGGATAGCTGCAGTCCTCGACCGAGAGGTCCCTAGCGGCCGATTGGTCGGGGATGGCCGAGCGGTCCTCGACCGAGTGGTCCCTAGCGGATGATTGGTTGGGGACGACCAATCGGTCCTTGGTAGCCGAACGGTCCATGATCGATCAGTCGAGGATGGCCGTACGGCCTTCGTCCGGATAGTCCTCAGTCGGGCGGCTCTAGACAATCGAACGACCTTAACCCTTCGATCAGAAAAAGGATTGGGTCTCGAAACTCTAGAATCCGCCATGGGGTCGTCTCTCGGATCTACTTGGGGGAAAGTCGTCTGAAGAACATGGCCGCCACCATCCTCGACGTGCAATCACGCCCCATTAAATGATGAACTGCCTGCAAGTGTACAGTCCGAGGAGTTTGTAAGAATTGACTCAATGCATTAACAGCATATGTTATATCAGGTCTAGATATGGTCAAGTACAGAAGATGCCCAACTAAACTCTTATGATGAGTGACATCATCAAGTAAGATGCCATCATTTGAGTTAAGGTTAGCCCTTGGATTCATAGGAGTAGCCACAGGCTTGGAATCCAAGAAACCATAGTCCTCCAAAAGCTGTAAGGCATATTGCCTCTAACTAATAACAATACCAGTACTGGACCTAGCAATTTCAAGATCAAGAAAATACTTCAAAGCACCTAAGTCACGAAGCTTAAACTTGGAACTTAAAAAAGACTTAACACTGTTTATAACCGCATGATTAGGTCCTGCCACAATAATATCATCCACATATAAAAGAATGATCACAAAATCTTTACCACTACCACGAGTGAATAAAGAATAATCAGATTTGGACTGACTGAAACCAAAGGATACAATCGCCTGGGTGAACGTAAGATTCCATTGTCTCGAGGCTTGTTTCAATCCATATATGGATTTGTGTAATTTACACACTCTTTTGCGTTTACCTTTCCCTTGCTCCCTCTGATTTCCATATCCCATTGGTAGGTCCATATGGACCTCCTTAAACAAATCACCATTCAAAAAGACATTATTAATGTCTAATTGAACTAAAAACCAATTTTGAGAGGCAGAAAGAGCAAGAAGAACTTTAACAGTGGTTAGCTTGGAAACAGGGGAGAAGGTATATATCAACAAAGTCAATGCCTTCTCTTTGATTGTAACCTTTAGCCACTAAACGAGCTTTATGTCTTGCTAGAGTCCCATCCGAGTTAAATTTATTGGTGTATATCCATCTACAACCAATAGAATTTTTTTCAGGTGGTAGATCGACAATAGACCAGGTGTTATTTGCCTCTAAGGCTTGCAACTCATCATTCATAGCTTGTATCTAGTTAGGATATTTACATGCTTGATGATAAAATTGTGGTTGAAAATGATCAGAAACAGAAAGAGAGTAAGCTTGAAACTTCTTAGACAAGTTATCATAGCAACAAAATTTTGAAATATGATGAGGTGTGGAAGCATGTACACCTGATGTGTTGTTAACAACGTTGCAATGGTAATCTCGAAGTCTGGTTGGTGGGACACGTGGCCTGTCAGAGCGTCTGATACAAATATCTTCAGTTGGGACCCGAACTGTTTCAAGTGGAGAGTCAAGTGGCATTGCTGATTGTGTATCAGTCTCCGTGCCATGTGGTCCATGTGTTTGAGGTGATTCTAGGTGAGGACTTGTGTCTACACAAACATGCTTAGAAATGCAATCATTATCAGCAAGGTTAGGCAAAGGCAAAACAATATCAGGAAAGGGATCTTCAATATCAAAATTATTTTTGAGAGTGTGAAAAGGGAAAATATTTTCATGAAAAATCACATCATGTGAGTTAAACACTTCTCTTGTGGTGAGATCTAATAATCTGTACCCCTTTACACCTGGTGGATAACCTATAAAGATGCACTTCCTTGCCCGTGGTTGAAACTTGGTTCTGTGATACTGCAATGTTGATGCAAAGGCCAAACAGCCAAACACTCGCATGGAATTATAATCCACAGCAGTGTGATATAGAATCTCATAAGGACACTTGTGTGCTAAAAGAGGAGTGGGAGTCCGATTGATCAAATATACTGCAGTCATAACACACTCAGACCAAAATAAAATAGGAATTTGAGATTGAAAAAACAGACTTCTAGCAACATTTAATAAGTGTTGGTGTTTCCTCTCAACATTTAATAAGTGTTTGCTGAGGGGTTTCAACACAAGAAAACTGATGTAAAACACCTAGCTTGCCAAAGAAATCAGCAAAAATTAATTCCTTCCCATTGTCAGATCTAAACTGTTTAATAGTGCAAGAAAATTGATTTGTGATCATAGCACAAAAATGAGGGATTATCTTGTGAACATCAGATTTATTGCGCAACAGGTATATCCAACAGAATCTACTACAATCGTCAACGAGAGTAAGGAAAAAACAAAAACCTGAATGTGAGGTTACAAAGTATGGACCCCATCTGTCACAATGAATCAGGTCAAAAACATTTTCAGAAAGACGATTGTGAGATTGAAAGGCTAATCTACGCTGCTTAGCAAGAGGACAAACATAACAAGGTATATTCTTATCACAAGATCTGAAAGAAAGTTTGTTTTTAAGGAAATCTAATCTCTTAAAAGAAAGATGCCCTAGCCTGTTATGCTAGGTTTGTGCTGTGAGAGAGTTGACGTGAGCATTCTGCATATTCTCTAGCACATACAATCCTTCATGAGATTTAGCCTTGCCAATCCTCCTCTTGGTCAGCATATCCTGTAATTCACAATTATCATCTGAGAATATGACATGTATAGATGAACCTGATGTCAAATAGCTTACTGATATCAAATTAAATTTGAAATCAGGTACAAAAAGCACATTTCTGAGCATGAGGTTCCCATTTAATAGTATATCACCATAAGAGAAAACAGGTATCACCGTGTGGTTAGGTAAGGTAACAGTAGAATTGCGCAAAGGTTTCAAACAGAGGAAAAGAGATTTAGTTGCACAAATGTGTCTTGTAGCACCTGAATCTATAATCTAACTAGTCTTAGAGCAAGCAATACAGCCTGAACTGTTATTAAAACAGCAAGAACCTGCATGGAAGGATGTCATATTGATATCAATATGATCTTCTGGAGGAACCGGTGCTGTGAGTTGGTTGGAAAGCATGCTGATGATCTGGTGTATCTGATCATTGGTGAGATTCACTGGAGGTGCAGAGTTGGACACTGGCTTCGTCTCTTGGTTGACAACGCTTCCTTCTGCCACATTTGCCTGAGACTTTTGCTTTGGTTTGTATCCAGTTGGATATCTGTGTAGCTTGTAACATTTGTCAGCTGTATGACCTGTCATCTTGCAATGTGTACACACAAGTCGATCTTTCTTGTTTGCCTTCTTCTGGTCATTCAGTGCCATAGCCATCGGATTTGACTGTTCTTGGTTGATGAAGACATCACCACTGATGGATCTTTGCTTCTCATCTTGGCACACCATTGAGAAAACCTTGTTGATAGGCGGCAAAGGCTCTAGGAGAAGGATTTGACCTCTTACAGTGTTGAATGAGTCATTCAGCCCCATCAAGAACTTCATGACATACTCATTATGCATGAAATTGAGCAATTCTTTGGATCCTCCACAGGTACAAGCGCAAATTGGTCTGTAATTGTTGAGCTCTTCCCATAGAGTCTTGAGTTTGGTGTAGTAGACACTTACATACTTCTGATCTTGAACCAGGCTCATGATTTCTCTCCTCAGCTCAAAGATTCTTGATCCATTGCCTTGTTCATAACGCTCCTGCAGATCCTTCCAGATATCCATCGCGGAGTCTCCATAGGCTACGCTTGATGAAATTTCTTTTGTGCAAGAGTTTAGAATCCAAGCAATGACGATATTGTTGTTTCTCATCCATGAATTGAGGAGATTAAGATCAGAATCGTCAGGCTTCTTGATGGATCCATCTATGAACCCTAGCTTATTCTTGATCTGGAGAGCCATCTTCATCGATCGGCTCCAAAAGTGGTAGTTCTCGCCATTCATGTGTTGAGTCACCAAGACCATTCCCGGCGAGTCAGTATGATGCAAAAAGTAAGGATCAATCGGCTCATTGGACAGAGCTTTCCGAGATGCGACGCCAGTCGCCGAGAAATCGCCGCTCAAAGCTTCTTCACCAGACATTGTAATCGATTGAAGAAGGAAAAAGAACGGAGAAGAGAAGAATTTTGAAAGAATGAGATTACAAGAAATTTTGCGGAATAAACCGCTCTGATACCATTTCACGTTTCGGCTTCGATGAACTCGATGAACTCAGATCACAGCATGAACAAAGAAGACGGAGACAAAAGAAAAATTCTCATTGATTCAAATTGGGGAAAGTACAATTCAAATACATACACGCTCGTACCAGCGAGGCATAAGAGAAGACAAAAATAACCCTGAACTAAAGGAACTTACAAAGGACAATTTGGTAAACAACTAAAACCGGAAAAAGAAATAAAAGACGCAGATAACGTAAACTACAAGTTACAACATCTCTTTCTTAACAAATCTAATATATTTTGTCAACAAGTTTTCAATACATATTTTTTAAAATGCATATTTTTTATCAGCTGAAGACTAGTCTCCAAATATTATAAACATTATATATTCAAATTTTTGCTTAACTTTGCTTTGCCTTGCCGATATCGGACAATCAGACATGGCGGTTTCAAAGCATGAAGCCATTGCTATTCTTCTTATTGCCTGCGTTTTCCTCTCCATGGGTATTTCTAAATATTAATTCTATATATAACTATAATCCCATTGCATGAACTTAAACTTGTTGTTAATCATGATTTATATTTTCTCGGAAAAAAACTCTAATTTATTTAGCGTAATTGGGTAGTTGGATAATATATTCAACAGGCTTACTATATTATTGATTTATTTATTTATTTGGGTCGTAAGTTTATTAAGTGTTCCATTATAATTTGATATTATTTTTTAATCCTCTCCATGGCTATTTCTAAATGTTGTCTGAATTCAGGGGTAGAGAAAAATGAGAGAGAAATGAAAGAGAAAATTGACATTGAAAAATTGTGTGGTATCAAAAATTCCAACATCGACCGAAAATGTATCATTTGTGCTCCTTATAAATGTCATAAATTACTCCTCCTATGACCAATTGGTTTTAAGATGAAATTCCATGATATTTTAGCATGGTATCAGAATCAAACTCATTCTCGATGTTGGGCCAATCATTTTTACAAATTTCACGCACCAGTTGTTCAACCCTGGACGTGAGGGGGTGTATCAAAAAGTCTCACATCGACAGAATATGTATCTTTTGTACTCCTTATAAAGGTCATGAATTACTTTCTATGACCAATTGGTTTTAAGATAGAACTCCATGATACTTTAACAGAGTTTGAGGAAGAAATGATTTGCGATTTGAGAGAAATCTTTTTAATATTGATTTTTTAGAAATAAAATAAAATGTGAGTAATTAATATCTTTTATGTTTGTGCCATTTTGAAACCGAGGGAATCACGAAATTGAGATTTTATTTTCAAATATTCGTCATTTAATTTTTTATGTTTCATTTTTTTAATTTGAATCTCAAGCGTGGACTATGAAATTTTTAACTGATTTAATTGACTTTTAATTTTGGCTGACTGAAACGTTGAATAGTGGTTAGTTTTTATGTCTTATGTTACTAAGGGTATTTCCAACATTTTCGATCAGTTTATTTTTGTAAATGGGTAAATTACATGATTTTCCAAACGTTGGTCAAATTCTTAAAACCAAATTTGAGATTGACTACATTACTAATTCGCCTAAATAAAAATCTGTACGGCCGATTAATATGATCACCTATGTTACGTAAATTAACTTTTTAGCAAAAAAAAAATTATAAATGTAGTAACTAGTAAGAATAGCGTGAAAAATGCATTACAAAGAAATCATGATTTTGGTACCCTGCTCGCTCAGCCAGACAATTATACGAGTGGAGCAAAATACTAGGGCCAAATACATACAGCACGATATTATCGTTAGAATAACTACACGTGTTCTTTGAAGATAAGGAGATTATTAACTGGAAGTGTTTTTCCGTTGATGTTGGGTTTTCTGTCTAAGAACGTGGAATCAAGTCAAGTAAAGGAAACGACAAGAGTGTACTAGAAAATTATTATATTCATGATCCAGACATAATGAAGATCAGTATTCTATTCCAAACTCAAAAAGTAATGAATAACTTAGTATCAACGACGTATGTTAATTGTATGTATTGTGTGGCTTCGTACCTCTCATTATTTTACACGTGAACAACTTCATTAAGAAGTCATATAACCAACCTATCCCTTCCTAGTATATATATTTGTAGGTAAGGTGTTATTTTTGTAATTGCAATGAAAGACTAGTTATCAATGAGTAAACCAGACGGATGTATAAATCCCTTACTACACGGATGATTTTTTTTAATGTAAAAAAAAATTCTATATTTGAGTAGGCTTAAACCCTCTAGTAGTAGTAGGTGCATGCCATGCGTTTAGTGTAGAAAACACTAAAAGCTTCACGTGGATCCACTGGACCACATTTAGGCAGTAGATAGATATAAATCAGCCCAGCAAAATAGTTTGGGACCATTTAAATTGACCATTTATCACTATATTTTGACAAGTCGAATATGTCACGGATTATCTTTCCTTTTTTTTTTTTTGAAGGGTCACGGATTATCTTTTGATTCAGGGTAACCAGACAATTTTTTCACATGATGTTCAGATTTGAACTGCACACCTTTTATGGTCATTAACTACATTAAATACATATTATACGCTATTGCTAATGGCCAATTATAAGACATATCTTTCGATTGAAGGCAACCACACATCTTTCACATAATGTTGAGCTTTTGAGCAACGTACATTTTTGTCATTAGTAATTGTAAAGAATATATTACAGTAAACAGTATGTATGGTGAACTGGTGATGGTCCAACGTCAGACATAAGAGATATGGTAAACAGTAACATCAACGCGTGACAACAAACATCGTACGTAACGTACAATATGTTAGTGTATACAATTAAAAGTACATAATTGATAATACCTGAAAAGATGTTAGTACCACCTCAGGGGTCCAATTTCCACGTTTAGGAAATAAATCGATAAATTGAAGTGGTTTTGGGACTATATAAGGACGACGCTATTGGAGTTGAAATGCGTATAACTTCTCAGTGGAAGACTAGTCTCCAAATACTTTATTTATAAAGGATACCGTGTAGCAAAATAGCCAAAATGAAATTATGAATTTTGTTTTTAGTCTATGTTTCACAAATTTTAGAGAAATAGTCAACAAGTTTACGTGGCAATAATTAAGGTCCGATTTACCCTTATTTATTAATAAATTCGTAATTTTCTCTCTCCTACTTTTTTCCTACATTTTTTTACATAAAAACTTCAAAAAACAATATCTATCTCATATGAACTCGAAATTAAGTGATTTCAAATCCTACGGATTCGTGACGTCGAGATCTTCAAAAATAGATCCATTGTGTTTGATGAAAAATCATGTTTAATACCATAGATGTAGAAAAATCACGTTACTACCTTAAATATGAAAATAACTGGAAATTTTGGAAATTATCAAAAAAATAAATGGAAACGTAACTATGATGCATTAAACATAATTTTTCATCAAACACAATGAGTCTACTTTTGAAGATCTCGACGCCACGAATATGTAGGATCTGAAATCACTCAATTTCGAGTTCGTATGAAAAATATAAGAATTTGTAGAAATATACAAAACGTAACCACGAATTTGTAGAAAAATCACATAAGTCATTTGGCTATTTCCCTAAAAATTGTCAAACATAGGCTAGATCCAAAATTACATGTTTAAAGTGGCCTAGTTAGTTACAAATCTCTTATAATAAATACATGATTATTTTATTCCATACTTAATTCTGATTTTTAATTTCTGTAATAAGTATGTTTAAGAAATGGAAACAAATAGTGAATCAAATTTGTCAACGTAGTCTCAGAAAATTTTGATTATGTGTATGGGTATGCTATATTAATTGGCAACAAACATGACGTTAAATAAAAAAAAAAAAAAATAATAAAAAAAAAACCTACGCGGTATACTAGGGATGTTTAAACAATATTATACCAGAATCGAGATCGTACATAAAAGTTAAATGGTACGTAACTTTGAAAATATAATATACAAAACGGAATGTAGACACCTCAGGGATCCAATTTCCACGTTTAGGAAATAAGTCGAGACGAAGTAACCTATTACAGTTAATCTAATCACGAAAGAATGAAGCCATTTCTATTCTTCTCATTGCCTGCCTTTTCCTCTCCATGTGTATATATATTTATAAATATTCTATATATAACTATAATCCCATTGCATGAACTTAAACTTGTTAATCGTAATTTATATTTGCTCCGAAAAAGATTATAATTTATTTAGCGTAATTGGGTAGTTGGATAATATATTCAACAGGCTTACTATCTTATTGATTTAATTATCCGCGTCGTTAAGTTTATTAAGTGTTCCATTATAATTTGATATATTTTTTCTTCTTCTAATTGTTGTCTATTTTGTTGATCTCAGGGGTAGAGAAGACAAGATCTGCAGGTGACTGCATTTTTTTTCCTGGGACATGTAAAACTAACGAAGAATATGTGAGAAACCTTGCGATAAATACAAGGGCCCACACTCTGCATGGTTTTGCTGCTGCATCCAGCCTAGTAATTAATTAATTTTACAAATATCTATCCATGGCACATGGAAGCAATTAATAAAAGAAATATGTTGCCATGTTCAATTTTGTCTTGTTTTGATGATTGCGATAGATAAAATAAGGATGAGTGGTGTGGATTTAAAAGGACAAATACATGAGTAGAACAAAACATTAGCAACCACTCGGTTTTAGATATCCTTAACCTGATTCATTGTTATCTCCAAAAAAAAACAAAAAAAAAGATAGTTGTGGGAGCTCTTTCTCTGGAAAATATTACGAAACTATGGCGGTTTCAAAGCATGAAGCCATTGCTATTCTTCTCATTGCCTGCGTTTTCCTCTCCATGGGTATTTCCTCTTCATATTTTGTAAACAAGTTTTCAATACACATAATAAACCATAACATTGTTTTTATACCCAAAAAAAAAAAAAAAAAGTTGGAAGGCTCCGTGCAATTTAAAAAAAAAACAGTGGAGGAGTAACTGAATTTTTACGTGTAATTAGTTCCCGATTTCTTCGACCATTAATTTCTTTCCCATAATTCTTTTATTAATGTCGTGTGTTATGTCTTTTTTTATTTTCTTTTTTCTGAAACTGTTTATTCGGATGCAGTAGAATGACTCTTTGAGGTGATTCCGATTTTTTTGGACAACTAATTAGTTCTCTCTCTCTCTCTCTCTTAATTTCTTTTGCCGATGATGATTTGTGGAAGAGTTTGTTTAGGTAGCCTTCTGCCCTTAATATAAAAGAGTGAGTAAAAATAAGATTTGTAGAGATATTATTATAATAAATACATGATTATTTTATTCCATACTTAGTTCTGGTTTTTGATTTCTGTAAGAAATGGAAACGAATGGTGAATCAAATTTGTCAGCGTAGTCTCCGAATTTTTTTATTAAATGTATAGCTATGCTATATTAATTGGCAACAAACAAACAGGGTGTATAAAGTAAAAAAAAAACAACTAATGACTACGCGGCATACTAGGGATGTTATAAACAATATTATACCAGAATCGAGATCGTAATTAAAAATTAAATGGTACGTAACTTTGAAAATAAATACTAATATACAAAACGGAATGTAGTACACCTCAGGGATCCAATTTCCACGTTTAGGAAATAAATCGAGACAATAGTAAACGATTAATGTAATCGAGAAATTCAAGTGGTTTTGGGACTACATAACCACGACGCTATTGGAGTTGAAATGCATATTTTTTTTCTCATCTGAAGACTAGTCTCCAAATATTATAAACTTATACATTCAAATTTTTGCTTTACTTTGCTTTGCCTTGCCGATATCTGACAATCATACATGGCGGTTTCAAAGCATGAAGCCATTGCTATTCTTCTTATTGCCTGCCTTTTCCTCTCCATGGGTATTTCTAAATATTCTATATATAACTATAATCCCATTGCATGAACTTAAACTTGTTGTTAATCATGATTTATATTAATTTCTCGGAAAAACACTCTAATTTATTTAGCGTAATTGGGTAGTTGGATAATTAAGTGTTCCATAATAATTAGATTTTTTTTTTTTTTTGCTTGTAAATGTTGTCTATTTTGTTGATCTCGGGGGTAGAGAAGACAAGATCTGACTGCGTTTTTTTGCCGGGGACATGCAAAACCGACGAAGAATGTGAGAAACCTTGCGCTAAATTATACAAGGGTGCACCCAATGTATGGCTTTGCGCCCCGCGAATCTGGGAACGAGGGACCGCTTGCTGCTGCATCCTGCCTAGTAATTAATTTTTCAAATATCTATCCATGGCACATGGAAGAAATTAATAAAAGAAATATGTTGCCATGTTTGATTTTGTCTTGTTTTGAAGATTGCAATAAATAAATTAAATAAAATAGTTGTGGGAGCTCTTTCTCTGGAAAATATTACGAAACTATGGCTATTTATATACCTGTTTTTTTTTCATCAGTTTAGAAGCCCATAGCCGTAGGGAGAAGTTTTCGAAATAAAATCCAGACAATGATCGTAAATTAATAAATAAAAAGATTCGAGATCCTTAAAATAAATAAAATAATATTTATTATTAATATATACTTAGTTTTGACCAACTGTAATTAAATTGTCTTCCTATTTCCTTTTAGAACATTGTTTTATATTGTCCTTACGTTGAGAAAATAAAATATCAACATTACTTGTTACTTGTTATTACGAAATAATCAGCAGGCATGTGAATTGGATTAAAATTATGTCATAAGATTGAATGATGTGGATTTAAAATCTAATAATATAGGGGCATGCGAATGTAAAGAATGATATGGCAAAATAAGGAGAGAGAGATACGAAAAGAAAAAACAGGTGAGGTGATTATGAAAAAGTAAAAATAGGAGAAAGTGATTGTAACATTATAAGGTTTGGATCATGAAGACAAAAAAGCTTTGAAACATTCTCAGCTAATTGGATTCAAAGCTCTAATAAATATATTCTTAGAGCTTGAAATGCCATTAATTACGTTTCTTGCTGCCCCAAGCAATCTGGTGCACCTAACAAATTATAATTTTTTTTGTTTTTTACTATTTGTTAATTCAGGCATTGTATATTTGATTACATAAAAGATTTTCAACTCAATTATAAAAAATTTGCAAATTACGTTTGCAGGGTAGAATCCATTATAAAATTTGGATAATGAAGACAAAAAAAACTTTGAAACCTTCTCAACCAATTGGATTCAAAGCTCTAGTAAATATATTCGTTTCTTGCTACCCCAAGCAATTTGGTGCACCTAACATTTTTTTAGTTTTACTATTATTTCATTCAGACATTGTATATTTGATTACATTGAAGATTTTAAACTCAAATAACAAAAAATTTGCTTATGTTGGATTGAACTCATATCCTCACCTCATAGGGAAGTAGTGCCACCCAAACTGATGCTGGAGGGAACCTAACAAATTATTGAATACTTATTGACAAATCCGTTAAGAATTATTTACTTATATCAAGCACCTATTGACTAATCCCGCTAGTGTCATATATAACTATGATAATAACAATTATGTGAAATATAGTTTATTCTTGTTTATCACCCTTCGATTGACATCAAGACTGCATTTAGTATACTTTCAGGAAAGCCCCTTGCATGAATCATCTTGAATACTATCCATTTCTGGCTTACAGGTCCATGAATAGTAGACTTTCATTTGAATCATAAAAGAATTTGAAGTCATTTTTTAAGTGACTCAATATATTTTGTCTAGACGTCTATAAGGGGCAATTAAGTTAATAACCCAATAATCCACTATTCTTTTAAAAAATAGCTAAAAAGAGTTGTTCATCACGCCGGAATAAATTAATTAAATGTTTAAGTTAATTTAATTTACTTCAAAAAATAGCCTATCATATTTAAGTAAATTAAATTAATTTAAATAGTTAATTAATTAACTTCGGTATGATGAACTATTTTCTTAATAAAATGAAACTTAGACTATAATCTTGAAAAAAATCTAGAATTGACTCATTGCAACAAATTATTCCATGTTTTAAGTCATCGTTGCCGGCGTGAGAGGCTCTCCATTCTCGTTTCCCGCCGGAATAACAACAAGGCTTTGCCTCCGCCTCCGCCAGTGAAGTTCGGCCAGGTCAGCTTCAAGCAGTCACACTGCATAACCAGCGCTCGAGTCACGATGAATACATTACTCGGCCGTTCGATCTTCTGCGCTGACGATCGGATGGTCATCGGAGGAGGAACCGTCACCGCCCGATCTCTCCCGTACACGATCTCCTTCGTTGCCAGATCTTTGTACAAACACCAAACCGACATTGCGTGGTGGCTTCCGACGGCCAAAGTCCGATCGCAAAGCTCGACGAGAAGGAGTACACATCGGCGTCTCCGGCGGGCAATGACACTGAAAAATCTTCCGACACATTAATTTCGCGAAGGCGTCCTCCGCGATTAATGAAAGCTTAAATCAATGGTGTTCATATTAGAGAGCTACTTCCACGTCGTCTAACTTAAACGACAGAGCAACATCTTGACTTTTCTGCACGCACCTTTTTCACCCCGAAGTCGTAGGTATCACTCTACACGACACTACGTTCACTTACATCTTGATGGGTCCGACACTGGGCTTCGGCAAAGGAGTGATGAGCTTCAACTCAACAATTATAATTTGATTTTTTGTTCTTTTTTTCCTAAATGTTGTCTATTTTGTTGATGTAGGGGTAGAAAAGACAAGATCTATGGGTAGAAAAATACAAAGGGCCCACACTCTGCATGGCTTTGCGAACCGCGAATCTGGGAACCAGGGACCCCTGCTTGCTGCGTCCAGCCTAGTAATTAATTTTTCAGATATCTATCCATGGCACATGGAAGCAATTAATAAAAGAAATATGTTGCCATGTACTTTAATTTTGTCTTCTTTTGATGATTGCAATAAATAAAATAAGCTAGCATGAATGGTGTGGATTTAAAATAAGCATGTAATCGAGAAATTGAAGTGGTTTTGAGACTATATAAGGACGACGCTATTGGAGTTGAAATGCATACAACTTCTCAGTGGATGACTAGTCTCCAAATACTATAAACTACATATATTAATATATTTGCTTTGCACTGCCTTGCCGATATTTGACAATGGCAGTTTCAAAACATGAAGCCATTGTCATTCTTCTTATTGCCTGCGTTTTCCTCTCCATTGGTATTTCCTCTTCATATTTTGTCAACAAGTTTTCAATACACATAATAAACCATAGCATTTTTTATACCAAAAAAAAAAAAAAAAAAAAATTGGAAGGCTCCGTGCAATTTTTCAGATATCTATCCATGGCACATGGAAGCAATTAATAAAAGAAATATGTTGCCATGTTTAATTTTGTCTTGTTTTGAAGATTGCAATAAATAAAATAAGGATGAGTGGTGTGGATTTAAAAGGACAAATACATGAGTAGAACAAAACATTCACTCGGTTTTAGATATCCTTAACCTGATTCATTGTTATCTACAAAAAAAAAAAAAAAAAAAAAGATAGTTGTGGGAGCTCTTTCTCTGGAAAATATTGCGAAACTATGGCCGTTTCAAAGCATGAAGCCATTGCTATTCTTCTCATTGCCTGCGTTTTCCTCTCCATGGGTATTTCCTCTTCATATTTTGTAAACAAGTTTTCAATACACATAATAAACCATAGCATTGTTTTTATACAAAACGGAATGTAGTACACCTCAGGGATCCAATTTCCACGTTTAGGAAATAAATCGAGACAAGGAATTCAAGTGGTTTTGGGACTACATAACGACGACGCTATTGGAGCTGAAATGCATATTTTTTTTATCAGCTGAAGACTAGTCTCCAAATATTATAAACTTTATATATTCAAATTTTTGCTTTACTTTGCTTTGCCTTGCCGATATCTGGCAATCATACATGGCGGTTTCAAAGCATGAAGCCATTGCTATTCTTCTTATTGCCTGCCTTTTCCTCTCCATGGGTATTTCTAAATATTCTATGTATAACTATAATCCCATTGCATGAACTTAAACTTGTTGTTAATCATGATTTATATTAGCTCGGAAAAACACTATTTTATTTAGCGTAATTGCGCTTACTATCTTATTGATTTATTTATCTGCGTCGTTAAGTTTATTAAGTGTTCCATTATAATTTGATTTTTTTTTCTTTTCTAAATGTTGTCTATTTTGTTGATCTCAGGGGTAGAGAAGACAAGATGTGCAGGTGATTGCATTTGGTTGCCGGGGACATGCAAAAGCGACGAAGAATGTGAGAAACCTTGCGCTAAATACAAGGGCCCACACTCTGCATGGTTTTGTGCCCCGCGAATCTGGGAACCAGAGACCCCTGCTTGCTGCTGCCTGCAGCCTAGTAATTAATTAATTTTTCAAATATCAATCCGTGGCATGGAAGCAATTAATAAAAAAAAGATCTTTTGCCATGTTTGATTTTGTCTTGTTTTGGAGATTGCAATAAATAAAATAAGCATGAATTGGTGTGGATTTAAAAGGACAAAAAAATGAGTAGAACAAAAACATTAGCAACCACTCGGTTTTAGATACCCTAAACCTGATTCATTGTTACCTCCAAAAAAAAAAAAAAGATAGTTGTGGGAGCTCTTTCTCTGGAAAATATTACGAAACTATGGCTATTTATATACCAGTTTTTTTTCAGTTTAGAAGCCCATAGCCGTAGGGAGAAGTTTTCGAAATAAAATCCAGACAATGATCGTAAATTAATAAATAAAAAGATTCGAGATCCTTAAAATAAATAACTTATTAATATATACTTAGTTTTGACCAACTGTAATTTAATTATCTTCCTATTTCCTTTTAGAACATTGTTTTATATTGCCCTTACGTTAAGAAAATAAAATAGCAACATTAGTTGTTACTTGTTATTACGAAATAATTAATCAGCAGGCATGTGGATTGGATTAAAAATATGTCATAAGATTGAATGATGTGGATTTAAAATCTAATAATATAGGGGCATGCGAATGTAAAGAATGATATGGCAAAATAAGGAGAGAGAGATACGAAAATAAAAAACAGGTGAGGTGATTATGAAAAAGTAAAAATAGGAGAAAGTGATTGTAACATTATAAGGTTTGGATCATGAAGACAAAAAAGCTTTGAAACATTCTCAGCTAATTGGATTCAAAGCTCTAATAAATATATTCTTAGAGCTTGAAATGCCATTAATTACGTTTTCTTGCTGCCCCAAGCAATCTGGTGCACCTAACAAATTATAATTTTTTTTTACTATTTGTTAATTCAGGCATTGTATATTTGATTACATAAAAGATTTTCAACTCAATTATAAAAAATTTGCAAATTACGTTTACGGGGTTGAATCCATTATAAAATTTGGATAATGAAGACAAAAAAAAACTTTGAAACATTCTCAACCAATTGGATTCAAAAGCTCAAGTAAATATATTCGTTTATTGCTACCCCAAGCAATCTGGTGCACCTAACATTTTTTATTTTTACTATTATTTCATTCAGACATTGTATATTGTATATTTGATTACATGGAAGATTTTAAACTCAGATAACAAAAAATTTGCTTACGTTAGACTTTATAGGGAGTTAGTGCCACCCAAACTCGATGTTTGGGGGAACCTAACAAATTATTAAATACTTATTAACAAATCTTTCCTTTAAATCATAAAAGAATTTGAAGTCATTTTTTAAGTGACTCAATATATTTTGTCTAAACATCTATAAGGGGGCAATTAAGTTAATAACCCAATAATCCACTATTCTTTTAAAAAAAATAGCTAAAAAAAGTAGTTCATCGGAATAAATTAATTAAATGTTTAAGTTAATTTAATTTAGTTCAGAAAATAGCCTATCAGACTTAAGTAAATTAAATTAACTTAAACAGTTAACTAATTAACTTCGATAGGATGAACTATTTTCTTAATAAAATGAAACTTGGACTATAATCTTAAAATATATATATATATATATATATATATATATATATATATATATATATATATATATATATATATATTGACTCATTCCAACAAATTATCCCATGTTTAAGTCATCATTGTCGGCGTGAGAGGCTCTCCATTCTCGTTTCCCGCCGGAATAACAACAAGGCTCTGCCTCCGCCTACGCCAGTGAAGTTCGGCCAGCTCGGCTTCAAGCAGCCACACTGCATAACCAGCGCTCGAGTCGCGACGAAGACATTCCTCGGCCGTTCGATCTTCTGCGCTGACGATCGGATGGTCGTCGGAGGAGGAACCATCACCGCCCGATCTCTCCCGTACACGATCTCCTTCGTCGCCGGAACCGACATTGCGTGGTGGCTTCCGACGCATTAATTTCGCGAAGGCGTCCTCCGCCGGCTCGTGGTGGTGGCGACCTTAGAGAGCTCTTTCCGATGCCAAAGGACTAGACGGGAATCTCGATGTGCGCGAATCGCATTGAAGAAGCCTCATTTCTCTGACTCGACGGAGTTACAAAGTCGTTGATACCTCCAGCGTCCTCAATCTTCAACCGTGTTTGGTTTGGAGACAAATCGCTCTCATACAATCCGTCATTACCGGCCTCAATTTCGCGCTCGATCTCCACTTTGCATTCTTTGATTTGATTGTCTTGGATCCTCAAGTCGTTCTCGATTTTCCTCTCCAGTTCATTCGGAAATCTATATGATTCGTTCGTAATTTTAGACTCTGCCGATGGCCAATTTCTCTGAAACAAACACAAGGGTAAAATGGACTTTGCATTTATCATATTTGTGCTGATTCAGCAAAAACGCAGCAAAGCTGCTGATTCTGTAATTAGAAGAGAAAATATGACTTTTGGTTCTTTATATTTTAAGCACAACGCTATAATCCCAAGTCTAATTTTCATAAAATTGTCCTAATTAAGGAACACATATTTCTTTCTACAAATATAATAAACATGTGACAATTGAATATTATTTAATAATGAGGGCGAAATAGCTTAATTTATTTTCAAAAAATGAGTATTTATAGAACGTATGGACATGCAAGATTCTAGGAATTACCTTAATCAAATGAGACATTTGTAGAATTTCCCCTTGCTGTTATACGATTTATGTCAAGTGACAATTTTATGGTAAAAATCAGTGTTCAAAAACTCTAGTTTTGGTTATTTAGAAGTTTTAGAAAAATATTTTTTCTTCTGAAAGAACGAGTGAATATGAAAAATTCAGCAACTACATTTGTAGTGCTGTAGTAATAGGGTAAACTAGCAACGTAGCCATTTTGAAACATGATTTTTGGAATCTAGCCAACGTTTGATAAATTTTGCAATCTAGCCATTTACTGAAATTTACGGATATAAAATACCTAATTTACCCTTTTTCTTATACTTACTTGATCAAAACACTAGCCCAAGTTTGACCGGTTTGAATTGTATACAGCCAATTAATTTCATATTTTTTCGCAATTTAATTGGATATTTAGCTAATTTAATAGGAGATTCGGTGATGTAATTAAAAGAGAAAATGTAATGCAATAAATGCACAAAAAATTTACCATAATTAACAGAAATTAACAAATCAGCGGAGATTAACAAAAATTTACAAACATTTACACTGTATTTGCTTACACGGCTATAATTTCAGCAATTTAATTTCAGCTTTTTGAATTCATAATAGGAGATTCGGTGATGTAATTAAAAGGGAAAGGAAATATTTATTTGATTGAATAAAGTCAAACAAGATAATGAATACACGTAATTATGATAAAATCCCGTTCAAAATTAGAAAATAAATTTGGAAAACAAAAATACCGTATTAAATGCGTATTAAAGGAAAGGAAAGAAATCGGCTCCACCTGCACATATGTAAATTTACCATAATTAACAGAAATTAACAAAGCAACGGAGATTAACAAAAATTTACGAACATTTACACTGTATTTGCTTACACGACTATAATGTTCATTAAAGAAAAAAAAAACGCTCAATAACCAACTTTGCCAAATATATAATTTTTTTTTAAATTCGAAATATAAACCAAATATAACAAATTCGGCTACAAAACCAAGTTTCAAAACGTGGGCTAGTATTTTTGAAACCAAACCAAAGCTAATATAGTAAATACCATCTTACATAAATATGACACGTCATCAAATTTGGCTAGATTCGAAAATTAAACGAAACGTTGGCTAGATTACAATTGCAACGTTTGATGTGGCTTAGATCGACTAATTTTTCTTAGTAATACGTGATAGCGATGTCAATTTCCCTCACGTAAGCTGTGCCATTACTGTCCTTGCTAAGAAGTCTCCCATAATGCAATCCCAGTGCATCTTTTCCAGTACATCTACACCAATGGCGTAGAGATATAGCAATAGACTAAAACAACGAAACCAAAGCCAATCTAAATCAAACAACATTTGGTAACTTGGCAGTTACTTCCAACACTACAAAAAAAAGGTTTGAAACTCATGACAATTTTCAATTTACCACAAAAGGAGTAGTTCTTTCTTCTAACCTATGTGACATGGTCCGTAGGCTTTGTAAGAAATTAAAGACGCATTATCTTAATCAAGTTAATATCTTTCCACAAAACCAAATACAATCGACCAAGTGATTACTTTCAAACAAGTAGTAGTTCATTCCCGAGTACATTCATACCTCAACATCCATAACCATCACCTTCCAATACAAACACATGAGCACAAAAGCACTAAAAAAAAGGACCCTAATAAGAGATGAAATTCAAAATAAAACCCGATGAATAAATTGTCAAATCAAACTCGACCCGTGGGTCAAATCCAATCTCTTATATGGGCTTGATCTTGAAATGAAGCGAGATCAGCGAGAACACGAAGCATTTCAGATCCTGCATCCACACGATCATAGAAAAATAAACAACCTTAAGTTTCCAATTCCTGAATCAACTATGGGTTTGGCCTATACAATACCAAAAAGCTTTACCTGGACGAGATAGTAGAAGATGCGAAGGCCTTCGGGGTCGTTACTGCTCTGGACATCGACGAGAGAGCCGATCTTCGAGGTGGTGAATGAGATGTGCTCGTTCCCCATCACAATCTCGAGCTCTTGTCTCCCCACGCGGTCAGGTTCGGGCCAGTTGCTATCATCTTCTTCCATTATCTAATAACCGAGACACAAAAATCACGACGTGACTCACAAACTCCAACAGCAACAACAAAAAATGCACTCTGGAGTTACATACAAATATGCTCACCCTTATCTTTTTTTTAATTTGTTAGATGATTTGAAAACATTGCCAACCATTTGTTTATATTTCATTTCCAAGTTTTCATTTCGTACGTTCCCAACAATTTTATCCAAGTTTTCAAAGTGACTAAAATCAAAAGAAAAGAGAGCTCTAATGCTCATCGTACAAAACCTACACAGCACTAACTCTTGACTCGAAGAAACATTTGATGTTCTAAAGAGATTCTCAGCCCTAAAAATGCATAAAGGTAAAGAGCCCGAATAGGGGATGGGAAAAGAAAGAGACCTCGCTGTCGGAGATGATGCGGCGGAACTCACGGATGACGGCGGGGGAGAGGTAGACCTCCTTGCGGATTATGGTGTCGTTCTTGTAGTTCGAGTTGTTGGCATAACGAAGCTTCCCGTCCGGCCTGAACTCGAACTCCAAGAACTCGTGCCCAAACTTCCCTTTGTGTCCCACGTAGTAACGCAGATAGAACTCGTTGCTCTTCGTAGAATCCTCCATCACTCTCTCTACACTTCTCTTCTGCGAAAAACGACCTAATGAGTATAATTTTTCAGCGAGTACTACATAGAACTGGTTAGGACATGAAGGTTTTCAACTTATTTTTGCAGTCAGTTATAAACATTTTGTTTTAGGGCGTTTCCTATTACAGAATTCAACCCAAACATTAACAAGGTACAACAAACATACCCAAAATCTGCAGATATATCAAACTCCATTACCAACACAGGAAAGTTTCATTAGCTTAAAATTAGTATACACGTGTAAATATGAACTTGAACTATCTTTTAAACGCATACGCACACACACACACACACACACACACACACACAAAAACAAGGTTTTAAAAAACGTACGTACTGAGGCGTGGAAACAGTAAAACGCCCGGAAAATGCCTCAGTAGCGTGCGTTTTAGGTCTGGGAAATGACCTTGCTTGAACACCACTTTGCAGATTTGGACTTGTTATAAAGACTTTTTTTCTTTTTCATTTACTTTTATGCAGTTTCAACTAAGAAAAACACAACCCTAAACTTCTAAGACAAAATCCCCCAAAATCCAAATACACGAACAAAAACCATCATCTAAGCCCTAAAATCAGGGACCATGGAATGGTATATCTTGATTAGACTTTGCCAAAAACGGAATTTGAATTTTAGACGATTTCAAATTACATAAACTAAAAACACATCAATTATATATTCTCGCAATGAAATAGGGACTTCAAGCAATACTAATCAACACGTCAACAAAATAAAATAAATAACTGAAACTAAGAGTTTGAACATCACCTGGTGGTCGTGACGATGAGACGGTGCGATACGGTGGAAGAAATTGGGAGCTATGGCTAGAGGGTTTTCTAATCGTACAGGTATCACTTACACTTACTAGGTTTTTATATTTAAGAATTATATTTTTTTCTTTTTATATTTGGTTCCTAACTAACAGTTTTTATTTATTTACATTGTTATAGTGATTTTTTTTTTTTTAACAAATACAAAAGACTCGCAAGTTCCTACCAATAATCACATTTTCAAAATTTCAGGATTCAGATTTCAGTCATTTCAAATCAATAATTTACTACCACGGAACAAGAATCAGATTTTTCAAGACAATAATCACAATCTCATTTCACAGTCAAAAGAAACCCTAAATCAAAGGAAGGAGAAAAGGAACCGAAATGACTCACCTCGGTGGCTAATCTGCTCGGCGTTCGTTTGGTGGCTGAGCGAGAGAGGCTGTTGTGGTTCTAGTTGATAATGAGCGGCGTTGAGCTCTACAAGCTAAGGCGAGTCGCGGATTGAGAGAGAGAGACTTTAGGCTTCGGTTTTAGTTTTTTTTTATTTTTTTTTTTATTAATATTCATTTAAGATAGTTTAAGAAATTAATAAATTCTCTGTGGGAAAGAAATTTTGATAGAAAAGATATCAATTATAATTTGGACTCACCAAAACATTCTCTCTCCAAATTGGAAGGTAAAATTCTCTTGTTTTTATTTATTTGAACTATGAATG
This sequence comes from Urtica dioica subsp. dioica, assembly GCF_054948205.1. Lineage (NCBI taxonomy): Eukaryota > Viridiplantae > Streptophyta > Magnoliopsida > Rosales > Urticaceae > Urtica > Urtica dioica. The sequence continues at coordinate 33,981,703 of NC_142762.1, forward strand.
TTCATGAAAATCGTCAAATTGAACGGCCCGATCATTCAAATCAAATCGTATTTTTATGTAAACCGTTTCATTAAAATTTGATGAAGTTTGGATTGTAACCAATTCAAATCGCAATTGTTTCGGGTTGATTTGAGTTTTTTATAGCCGTGAGATTGGGTTGAACCAAACTACCCCAGTACTGTTAATACTTAAATTTTTTTAAGATTACAAATATTTTATATGTATTATTGTTTAAAAAAACTTATTTTTTAATAATATTATAATTAAATAAAAATACTCAGTATTATACTTTATTATTTGCGAATACATGAAGATTTGGTAGTAAAAATATACGTAATTTTTATTTTAATATGTAAATTTTCTATAAAAAAAAGTAAAATTTTGATTTTATTTGACATAACGTATTAGATATAATATACATATATGATTTTCATCCGCATTATAGAGTCATTTGTCGAGAATTATAATCCGAAAAAACCAACCCAAACCAACCCGATTATTTTTTGGTTAGTTTAATTTGGTTTTACCTTTCAATAGGGTTGGTTTGAGTTTTAAAACTAAAAAATTAGTTATTGTAGTTCGGATTGATAGAACATGAAAAAACCGACTAACTCAACCCAATTACACCCCTACTTTGAACCATAACAAGATTTAGATCTCATTTATTTTTGGGCTCTCTAGATACATAGCTAAATGAAAAATCAAGTTTTATCAAATAGTTTACTTTTAGTAATTTTAAGTAAATAGCAACAAAATTTTATTAACAAAACCAAAAATACATTAATAATTATAAATAATCATTAGACTCCAAATCATAAATAGAACGCTAAAACGATTTGCTATTTAACTATACTACATCACCATAATGATTATACACTTAAAATTTACCAAAGATTTGCTATTTAAATAATTTCCAAATTTTAGTGACTTTTAATATTTTATTTATTTTTTAGTGATGGACTTTTATATCCTATTTTATTTTTGTTATCAAATCAATGTCAATTTATAGTGTTAAATTAGATTTAAATGTGAAACATAACTAAAAGAAGAAGTGAATATAGCATAGAACATATCATTCTCAAATAGGGGTAATTAATGTCAGCTATCCTTTTTAAGTTATGTTATATCGTTTGATGAGCATTTATAATGTTAACACTATTTTGGTGTGATTTTTACATTATATATAATATAATTTACTAAACCAAATTTTATTTTTTCCTCCAATGTACTACACTATATTTAGTATAATATGATATTAGTTAAATTTCATTTTCTTCTAATTATATGTTTATAGGATATATATACACTATAATTACTAAATTTGAGTTAATTAAATTAAGATAATGCTCGAAGATCTTATGTAATTTTTAGTGTTACACAGAAGTTAGTGTATCACTAATTATTTGTTAGAAAAATTGCACTAAATAATTTTTTTTTTGGTGTTATTATGGAGGATTTTAATTTTATTTATGGAATTTTAGAATTCTCTAGAAACTGTCTTACATGTGGAAATAGTTTTCAATAGCCATTTTTCGTAATTTTTTTCAATATTAGCCATTTAATTTTTTATTTTTAATTATTAACTATTTAATTTTTGAAGTGTTCATTTTGCTCTCAATAATTGTTAACCAAATTTCAATAATTGTTTACCTGATTTCAATAATTGTTGACAAAATTCAAATTTCAATAACTATTAACCAGATTTCAATAATTGCTGACCAGATTTTGGAGCACAAAAGTATTTTCGTCAAGAGAAAAGGGATATGATTATTGCCGAAATATTTTGAAAATATAAATGAAATATGAAAAGTGGCGCACGTTGATTTCAATAACTATTGGACAGATTTCGGAACAAAAGTATATTTGACAAGAGAAAAGGGATATTATTATCGAAATATTTTAAAAACATAAATGAAATATGAAAAAAAAAACAAAAAAAAAAACAAAAAAAACGCACGTTATATGACTTAGATCTGATCCCAAGTCAAGCATATAGAGGCTTTCAAATTCGCATTAATAGTTGAAATAAAATCATTTTTTCTCTTGTCAAAATAAACTTTAATATATAAGAACAAATCGTAGACAAGGTTTGATCAGATAATAAGATCTAGACAATTAAAGCAACAATGTTGTCCACAAAAAAATAAAAATTTAAAAAAAAAAAAAAAACATTGGCAAATAATACACAAGCATACAGTCTACAAATTGAATGAATTCTCATATTCTTAATGCAAATGTAAATCCTTCAAACTCAAACTACCTACAAGCTAAAATTAGCTCCTAAGAAAGATAATCCCAGCAAACGTGGACTCTATTCTAAACAACAATGCCAGCTTAAACGACAATGCGTGCTTAGGACTCTAGTCTCTAAACAACAATGCCTGCTTATAAACAGACATAACTAAATAACTAAAAAAAAAATTACAGAACAAATATTTATTTAAGTGGCTCGAAATGTCCTGTTACGTCCTGCTGTATCTGCTAGGCTTCTTTCCAGGCTTCTTCACACCATCTTCGGCTTGGCCGCGCTTCGAGCCTTTCCGGGTTGAGTATCGTGGCGGTACCTGCGGAGATCGTGGAATATCATCCGCGGACGGAGATCTTGGAATATCGTCCATGGAAGATTCAGTGAGTAGCTCGCAAGTCTCCTCCCCGAAAGCATCAGAGATATTCTTGTTAGAGCTTGAACTGACCGAATTATGATCCTCTTCGTCCACGTCCAGCTTGGCCTGTTGCTCCGGAGCCGGGATCTTATTAATAGCAACTAGTTGCGGGGATTTCGGAATATCGTCCATGGGAGTTTGAGTGATTAGCTCGCAAGTTCCATCGCCGAAACCATCAGCGATATTGTTGTTAGAACTTGAACGGGCCAAATTGCGATCCTCATCGACCTGCTTGGCCTCTTGCTCCGGCGCTGCTTCCGTGGGAAAACTGAATGAGGAAAAACCGATTAAGAAATTATTTCAGAAATAAACAAATAAATGGAATCCGAAAAAAGTATAGGTCTAAGCGCGCATGTTTAACCTGTTTCCCAAAGGTAGCCTTGGTTCCTCGCAAACCATTTCTTGATGCGAAGGAAGTCTTGGTTCCTCACAAACCATTTCTTCTAAACCATTCGTGGGACCTAATTATGCCTTCAATAATCAGTAAGTATGCAAGTTGACGAAAAGCATACTGATATGAGTACTACTTGTGACTAATTCGAGCTACATTATTTAGAGAAACAAGATTCACCTGCTACCTCGTGGATATGAGTAGCTTGGGAATCCTACAAATAGAAACACTTATAGTGAGTATAAAGAGCGCAAGAAAAATCCTGTGGAAAGATTCTTTATTGCAAATATTCTTTCCTAGACGAGACTTTAAGGGAGGGGTGAAATTTCTTTCAGCTCTTGAAGCACATTCTAGAAATAAAAACCTGATTTATCTCAATATTGATGTTAACTTCATCGGGCAATGAAGCTTCATTCTGTGACTGTAAAGGTGTGGCTTCCAAACCTGAAGCAGAGATTGAGGTTTCCGGTTTTTAGATAATTGATATTTCTTCCGTTAGTGAACATAGAACTAGAATAGGACTGACTGACTGAGCGCATACTTACAGATGACAAAAAGTATTCAACAGAGAAAAAAGAAAAGAAAATATACATACGAATGCGATCAGAGTTAGATATTCCAGAATACCTTTAGAGCTAGATATTCCGGTCACTTGGCGTAAAGATGCATTTAGTAGTTCAGACTTGTCCTTCTCATTAACACTACTGTGCACTCTTTCAGCTATCAGAGGATAGGGCACAGCTCTTTTTTCAACACCAAAAGATGACCAGTCAATCCTTTTAGATGGTAATGTACTAAGCATCTCTTCAGATGCTTTAGCTCGCACTCTCTGCAATTCCTCCTTGATGTTCCATGACCCTGAAGCAGGGGTGTCCCTTCTGGCCTGTAATCACGTATCACAGTGTAAAAATATGAGAGAAATCCAGCTTCAATTTACCATCACAAGAAACTAAAAGCAAAGTTTCTTAAAATAGATTTTAACGTGCAATTTTTCTTCATCTTTGTCCCAAAAAAAAAAAAAAAAAAAAAAAAAAAATCTAAGTTGCACTGTACTGTACCTTTGTTGAGGGTAACGAAATACTACCAACTGAACTCGGTGTTGCTTCATCGAAAAGAAGTGTTCCCATAGGTGATGGAGAAGCCCATAAAGGGCGTGCCTTCATATACAATTTGGCCATATCTGCTGGTGAACCACCTTCATCTTCAACAACCTGCCAGAAAAGAATCAGACTCTGAATTGCAGCACATAGTATAACAGTCAGGTACCAAATTTATTTTATTTTTCATACAGGGACCATTTATAGAAAATGGTAATAATTGCAAGCCCAAATAATTTACGATCAATGATACAAAACAAAGAAGTCAGACGAATAAAAGGCACTTATTTCAAACCCATGGAAACACTTAAGAGACAAATGAACAAGGCATAGATTGAATGTAGCAAACATACAACAATGTAACTCAATAGAGCTCTTTGTATACAACACTAGAACTTAAGTTCTCCATCATTCGGACTTCACCACAACTTTTTGCATAAAATCACCTAACCTGAATATTAACTCAGCCTTCAAATTTTGTATTACCTCCGGAACATCTGCATTAATGTACCTAGTGAAGCATGACATGTCATCACAAAGGCTACCCTATCCACTTTGATTTCCTTTTTTTTTATAACTGTGGTGTCCAAGGTTAATCCCAACTAAAATCCACGAGCCTTGGCATTATCTACCGAGAGACGACACCAGTGACCCTAATTGTTGCGTCCGGGGGGAATTGAACCAGGGACTAATAAGGTCCCAATAATCACCCTTACCACTAGACCAACCCCTTGAAGCTCTCTTTGATTTGCTATTATTTACAATATTTTCGAGTGTGCAACTCGCAGATTCACAAACTCAAGCCAGAAGGAAACTCAAAAATGAAACAAGTAGCCATTTATATTAACTAAATGAGAGAGAGAGAGAGTAGAAGCCACACGTTTTTTGAATCTGACTTCAATGATGATTTCGGTTTCTTCTCTGAAAGCCACCTCCTCGCCTCCATTACTGCTGTGCATCTAAGATTCTTCTCTTCTTCTTCTGTAACATAATTCACATGTTAACTCAATACATATATTAAACAAGTTACAATTTTAATTTACCATAAGCATATTCCCACCTTCAGCCTTTTCTTTTGGTGTCTTAGTTAGTCTCTGTAAGCCCACGTCTTTGCCATCTACCACTCTTGATTCAATAATCTTTAGTAATCTGTTGTACTCTTCCCTGTTCAAACACCAAACCGCACCTCTTAAAAGATAGGACTATTGCTAATAATAATAATAATAAATGCCTACAAAATGTATTCTTCTATTCTAAAGGATTGATAGTATATCATTATATACAATTTAAGGTACAGAAGGCACAGTCAGGTAACTTTTATGAACAGTAATAATTGAGGTAGCCACTTTTTCCAAATTACAATTGAAAAAATTACTTTTCTTTTTGTGGGAGGCCCAAGTCTAAAAAAAATATTAAATCCGTGATAATGATATCATGAATCGTGACAGTTCAGAGAATTTTCAGATGTGGAACCCATTATTGGTATTATGTGCTTCTGCCATAATGAATTGAAGAGGGGAAGAGAAAACTAGAATAAAACAGAACAATGCAAATAGGTAATGTTAAAAAAACAAACATATAACCACACTCGAGAAGCTTCTGAGTAAACACAACTGAAGGATCTATAATTCAAATAATGATTGCTATATTCTCAATCACCTCGAAAATGTTTCTTGCATAAGTAGCTCTTCTATTGCTCTCAATTTATCTCTTTTCCCCGCTTTTGGCTCCAGATCTTTCCTAAAGTAGTTGACCTTTTCTGATTTGTTACTCTGATTCAATAACAAAAAGACGAGCATGAAACCAATAGATTTGCAGAAAAGATTATATTGACTGCTGATACAAAACAATGAGAAAGTATACTTAAACATAATACCATAAATGTGTAGAAAATATCGAATTGACTGCTGATACAAAACAATGAGAAAGTATCTTAGATTGACATAATAGTAACAAGCATACATCAACAGGCTAGTGTCCTCTTCATTACACATGTACATATTTCAACATTCAGTGCTTCCGACCAAATTATATTCAAAGTGCAAACTTATATACAAAGTACGAGAGAAGAATCAAATTTATTTTGCAAACATAATAAAAACTGAAAGAAAGAAGAAAAAAAAAACTGTTCTGAAGAATGCTAAGACCTATTGACATGAAAGCTAAAAATGATTCAGCACCTGATTCCAACACAATAAAATGATCTCCACAGGTTCAAAAATATTTAATAAAATAGTAGAAATATTACCTCCTTCGATAAATTGGCACGTTGAGACAGCGAATCATCCTCATCATAGTCATTTTCAACATTACCCTCTGTAAGAGGGACAAGTCAATTATGTCGAATATGAAAGGGCACACAAGAACTAATAAACCAATCAACCCGGCCATCCAAACTAACAGAAGCCTATTACTATCCACTAAAAACCCACAACCACTCAAATTAAGCACGAGAGAGTGATGTAATAACTAGCATCTTTTAGTCTTAACGACAATTAATTCTAGGACAAATATATAAAAGATAAAAAGGACTGAAGTCAAAAACTTAATTCCTCGCCATCATTTAGCCGTACAATCTCAAAACCCTAGCCAGACCAGCAATTAAGTCCCCAATTCCTCGGTAAGTATCAGTGCAAAACTATTTACACTAAATTCCTCAATAAATGACACTAATAACAAAGTCTTCAGTCAGAAATGCAACAAAAATTCATAGCAAACTACTAGCGAGAGACAGAAACAAAGAGAAGAATCTATTTCACCAACCCGAACCAGAATCGCTCTCCGACGACGAATCAGAATCTGAATCCGAATCGGAATCCGAATCGTCCTGAGAGAAGACGGTGGAGATAAGCTTCCCAGCGCCAGTTGCAATGGCCCTTGTAGGGCTGAGGAGGAGCTTGGAGATCCAATTAGGGTTTCTGGTATCGGAATCGTCCAATTTCGGCCTCTCGTACGGCGTCCTCGAGCCTGCAGGTCGTCTGGCTCGAACCATCTTCCCACCGGACTGAGGCTCTAGGCTTCTTCCCCGGGATCCAGAAACGCCCGCCATGGCCGCGATGTTCGAATTCCGTACACAGAGACTCGTTGCAAAGATAGACTATTGGCGTTCTGAGTAACGGAAAGAAAAAGAGAGAGAGAGAGGTTCGTACTTCGTAGCGGTTTTTACTTTTTATTCGTATTTTTCATAATTTTTTTTTTCTTTCTGAAATGTGATCTAAGGAATTTGATTTCCACCGTTGGATTGAATAAGATCCGGATAGTTTATGTTTTCTTTAAAAAACGTCATTTAATTTGAATGAGATTGGAGCAACAAAAATAAATAGAGGGGTTTGTGCGCTTTATCAGTTTGGATTGTCTATTGTTCGGTTTAATGGCAAGAGTTAGTAACTATAGTGCATTGATGAATATATTTTTTTTTCTATATTTAGTATATTGATTTTTTTACCAGAAACTAGTATATTGATGATATATATATATATATATATATATATGAAAGATTCTTAACTTTAAAGTATTCAATATTGATTATTTGCATGTCAATAGTTAGTTCCTTTCTTTCACACCTAGGTTTTTTTTTTATCGGTTGAATTTTTTAAAAAATATTCAATTTGATATTTAAGAGGGATTGCAATTTTATACTCAGGATCATGTGTCTTCGATATTAATATATTTTGATTTGGATTTAGACCATACTTCGCCATCGAAGAGCAATTCTATCTCGGGTGGGTAAAATACATCATTTTCTTTGTTTATGTTTCTTGATAGTTGTTTGCTATGAACTTTTTTGTTGTATTTCTAAATAAGAATTATGCCATTAACTATATTTATTGAGGAAAAATTATAAGAGTATAGTTAGTGTTGTCGCTCGTTTTCGGATAAAAATTTAGAGACATGAACGGTTCGCAAGGCCTGACCAAGTGATCGTGTTCGAGCCTATATGTATTTGACTCGGTATCCCGAGCCTATTTCAAGCGGGTGGAGTGTCTTTCACGTCCTTCGAGGTGGCCTAAAAATAAGAAGAAAGAAATCACATTCAAAGGAACACCGAGGCGTCGTCTTTGATTACCTCTCTGACGCTCAATATTAATTGGATTTAGGTAGAAAATAGAGGGTTTTAGAGAGATTTGGGTGTTCAGGGAGAGATTGTGAGAGAAACGAGCCTCCACGGTGTTTCAGCAGCGTTCCGAGACTCATAAATGACTTACCAGTTGCTTGGGTCGAAGCCTATATTTATATGCATTCATAAAAGCGTGCCCTTAGGGGTGGTGGAGAGACTTTTCGTGTGAGGTGGCCGAGTGGCCGATCAGCTGATGACCGAGCGGCCGAAAGGTCCAGGTCTTCTGCACCATGCGAGCCCTTTGGGCCGGGTTCAGAGATTTTGTGATGACACGGTATTCTGTTTTGGGCACCCAAAAAGGACCGATATCACATGGCATATGCATATTTTTTATGTCTGAAATAGCCCGATAACATTAGCCCCCCCTTGGACGACGAAAAAACAACGAGGTGCCCCGAATAGAGTTAGACGCGATTGAAGAGATAAGGGCGGAAGAATTTACCCGCATGGCTGCCCAGAAGAGAGTCGTCGAGAAACACTACAACTCGAAAGTCAAGGCTCGTCACTTCGTCAAAGGAAGCCTCGTCTTACGGAAGGTATTCTAGAACACGCAAGTACATGGAACAGGATTACTCGAGCCAAACTGGGAAGGGCTCCGAAGAGATGAACGAAACAGAGATCAAACACCCATGAAACGCAGAGCACCTCCGCCAATATTTCCAATAGGCCCCATCACCGAAGTACCTCGCACAAATCTCAAAACTGTCATGAGGCGTGAGAAAGGGGTTCATGGCGTCGAGTCTCAGAACCAATCTCAAAACGTCACAAGGAGTGAGAAAAGGCTCGCGGCGTCTAGACCTTGCACAAATCTCAAAACCATTACGAGGCATAGGCTCACGGAGTCAAGACCCCGAACGAACCTTGAAACTGTCATGGAGCATTAACAATGTTCACAAAAAAAAAAAAAAAAAAAAAAGATTGTAAAGATAAACATGTATACGAACAATAATTTTTTTTTGCATATGGATTCAAAAGAACAAGAAAGCGTACAAGTGCCAATGCAATAAAGAAAAACGTTCATTTGTCGAAGAAAAAAAAACCAAAATTAGGGCCCGCAAAAAGATGGCTAGTCAAGAAAAATGCATGACGAACCGCATCGTCAAAAGAAAGAAATCAACAAATGGCAGTTTGCCTAGGATCATAAAAAACCCAAATGCGGAAAGTCATAAGCCACCGCACAAACAAAAGAAATGGTAAACTCAAGCTTCAATGGATGAGTCATCATCCTCGTCTTTGTAATCATCTAATGCAGCATGCCACTCCGCGAGGGACTTCCTCATCGAGTCAGTAAGCAACCGACGCATAACATGTTTGTTCAACGACAAGACGATCTCTCTCTAACCGAAATGAATCTCGCTCCACTCAAAAGACATCTCGCTCCCTCCGAGTAGCCTCCAATGCGGGACGCAGATGACAGAGCTCGATCCCCTTATTACGAAGCTTCACCGAAGATGTCTCAACCTCAACCCTAAACTTTTTAATCAAGGCGAAACTCAAATGTTTTGTGGTCCTCTCCCTGGTATCGCCATCCTGTCTTGCAGCCTTCACACGAATGTCGCCAGCCTCCTTCGTAGCACGGACGACCTCTGACGTCGCCCTAGACCCCATCAACAAGTCGTCGAAGTTGCACTGAGTAACAAGTGAAGAAGTATAGCCCTAAAAAAGGCAATAACACAAAAAAGGCTACGTGCATGAATTAAAAGACCGACACGACGAAAATTTCGAGCATGCGCAACAATGAGAGAATTGACAGGTATCTGATCCACCTTAGCCATCTCCTTCATCGCTCTAGCGATTGTTGATGTGAGAAATCACACCAAAACAGTCACGACAAATTTATGATCGGAAATTGGTCGATTTATATTTGTAGATGGGTCTCAATTCTCCGTGACAAGACCAAACTGAAACTCTTAATGAATTGAAAATTGAATAAAGAAGCAAAGAAAAATGTAAAATTAGCTCGGGGCTATTTGTATTAAGATCGCTCAAAATAGTACAAATATATGAATTTGAAGGCAGGAATGGAAATAGAATGAAAGTAACGTGCCCGACATGGGCTTAATTGTCTTATATTTATAGTCTGGGGAAATGAGGTTATGAGCTCCGGACTGTTAGGGACACGTTGTGTGTCAGTTGGAACTCACTACTGCATCTTGAGACACCTGTCGTTGGAGACCTATTTGTATGAAAAGCGGTTGCAGATCGATCAGGCTGACGAGCTTTGTAACTCTAGATCTTCGGGGAGCAGTTATCTCGAACTGGCATTTGAATCTTCTGACGGTCTAGTGTAATACCTGAACCTGTTAACGACAAATATATGGGCTTGGGCCCAATTAACTTGTACTAGGCCAAATCCTTCTTTATTTAAATTGATGACGAAGCCTAACATCAACAGCGACTATAAGGTGTAACTCTCGAGACGAAGGTGTCGCTGCAATGGATGACGATGGGCGAAGAACCTCATTTTGCTTCTTCGAGGAGGAACCACTGTGGGGCTCGATCGCAAGCAGAATGTCGTCCCTCCCTATTTTCAAGATCACGCTCCCTTTCTTTGGCTTAGGCGCAACACTTTTCTCGACACGAGACTTCAATAAACCGGACTCGAGAAGTGGAGGAAGCCTCGCCCTCAACCACGTCGCCATCGTAAGGAACCGCAACATGACCTCTCCGACAACGCACGAGTCCTCGCCGGATGTTGACGAGCTACAGACTACCGCCTCCCATTGACGAAGAAGATGAGCCCGTAATCCACATACCACGAGTACTGCGGAGCGTCTATGTAGACCGCGTCTTCTCCATGGCAGAGATCTCGTAAATCATTGTGACGCCCCTAGAAACTCCAAAGGCGAAAAAATCTTGAACGGAGATTTCAGGAGTCGTCGAGCCAACTGCTCTCAGGCGTAACTAAACCCCCTGCCCCGCTAAACAACTCGCGCTCAAACCGGAGCATGCGAAAACATCAACCCCCAAGACCACGCCCCGTTCAACGGCATACCGTCCAGCGAGTCTTTAGTTTCTAGAAGATTGCAAGAAGCAGAAGAACAATTCATCCCATCAAGAGCTTTTTCATTGCCTCCACTTCGCAAATCGGCGGCGAGGCACTCTCTACGGGTACAAAACACTCGACGACTCCTATTGCTCGTACCAACGTCGCCCGGATGGACGATCTCTGACTCACGCGACGTGGCTCCTGCAGCGATGACCTCGTCTCAGGCCCGTGAGTCACAATGAGGAATGAAACTGAGGACCGGGCTCTCAGATCTGTGCGAAAAGAGCACACACTCGCCCTCGATCGAAGGTACAACCGTCGGCTCTTCCCCGCTCATTTCGAAGCTTTATACAATAAATCATGAAATTTATGTCTCTGCTCAAAGATAGGGAAAAATTATCTATGTTCTCTAAAAATGAAGTAGGGATTTCATCGAGAATGAAGTATTTTTGAGATGACGATGGTAAAATCTCAAGAGAGTCACGTGCACCGACATCGACATTGTCGGGAGGTGTGAGCCCATTGGCCACTGGTTGGTTAGAAGTTATCAATGGAGATGAGAGTTTTTCCTTTTTTGTTTCCAAAAAGAAAAAAATATGAAATTATGTCCAGAAAAGAAAAAAAAAAAGGAAAATGAATAAAGAGAATGGAAGAAAAGAATAGAGAGAGTATGAGACAACTACAAAGAGACCAAAATACCAATCCTCGTACATAAGGAAGGAATCAGAATATTTAAAAGAAGAGGGAAATAGAAGCGAGACAACAACAACACAAGAAACCCTTCAAAAACATAAACAAAAAGAAAAAGAAAAAGTAATAAAAATAATAAAAAGAGCTTCACTCAACGACAACCAAAGAATAAAGGTTGAACTGGAGAAAGTCTCACAAACGACATAATTCGTACATGAGACTTGGTGGGCTGTTGATATAGCATTGTTTCGTACGGCCAAAACGACAATAACGAATGGAGAAAAACGACAAAGAAAAAATCAGTCCACGTGGTGCCCAGGCCCAAAAAAGATGGGAAAAATTCCAAGTAACCCATATAGCTAAACAAACCGCGTGCATCCCATAAACATCACTTGCCCCAAAAATAAACAAATGGTCAAAGTGACCAGCCCCATAAAACTTCCCACACACCACATGAACATCACTTACGTGGGACCCACTAACATCAACGCAGCAACACCACATCACCATATTACTTGCCCCACTGATAACAACACAATGCGACTTTTGAAAGCTCTTGATACAAAATTGATGTTGTATCACAAATGCCACCTATTCCGCAAAAGCGCACACGTCAACTTTACGGGCCAAGCGTAAGCCACAAAGACCACAAGCCACGCGAGCGTCAAGAATTGACTACCCCAAGCCTTCAATGGACAATTTTCCACAAGGAAAGAGGCAAAAAAATATCAAAGTTGAAAGCTCACTTGGGAAAGAAATAAAGAAAATGTTCTTGACTCCATATAAATATCACTTATAAATATGTGGACACACAAAATTTGTGGAAAAATGACTAAATACGCGATACAGGGAAATCCTCTGAACCCTTCTAGCTCATTTTCTCTACTTCTTATAGGCAAAGGAAGAACCGAATTCAAACGAGGTCAAGAACAGAGATAAAGATAGGACATCTCAAGGCGAATCACACCGCCCACCTCGAATTCCCAAAAGTAACCATCGCGGTCGTAACGTCACAAGATATCTCGACCCGTTACGATTCTTTCGGAACCATAAAAGATTTGACACCCGTAACCCAAGAACGAGATACGTCGCAAGCTCACACCCTGACACGTGTCAAATTTTATCTAAAAAAATCGCATTAATAATATATACACTACGAGTTTAAGTGAAATAATGCATTAGTATTTTTGGTTTTTGGAAATGTCATATTTGTACCAGAAGTATACCAATTTTTTCTTTTAAATATTTAGATATTCCTCTGTATTTTAAAATGAAAGACAAAAAAAAGTTAAACAAAACTACTAAGAGCATCTTTAATGGTTTGTGGCTTAACAATTGTGAGGACTTGCTAGTAATTAGCAAAAGTTGTAAGCTAGTTGCTTACCATTATTTTGCGCTTTACCTATTAGCTTAACTAAGCTACTTAGCTTAGCCAATTAAATGGGCCCATTTTTATTTTTTTATTTAATAAGTGAGAATTAAATAGAAAATAATAATAAAATATTAATTATTGACGTGTGAGATAAAGTTAAGCTAGGAGAGTAATTTATGCTCTAAAGTTGATTAAATTTCAAAAGAATATATATAGGTCATTTTCACAAAACTTAGTTACGAGACGAGCGTGACGATAACCCTGACGATTAGAAGCGTTATTTCATACGCTACGTCGAATACAATTTATAAGCGCGTGCGCGCGTGTATATAGGTATATATTAATAAATATCCATGTATTACCGAATGTCCTGTAAAACCCTCTGGCTCTCTATAAATCTCTTTCGCGTCTCTTTTCCATTTTTCCGAAACCCAAACGTTATAATAGCCGGATTTTGTTAATCTAGGGTTTTCATTGGACCATCGATCGATTGAAAGAACACATAAGAAGATTAAGCAATGCCGGGGCTTTCTTGCAACGCTTGCAACAGGGAATTCGCGGACGATTCAGAGCAAAAGCTTCATTACAAGTCCGAATGGCATCGCTACAATCTCAAGCGCAAGGTTTTATTTTGCTATTCTTTTTTTTTTTTTTTTTTAAATAACTCTTGATTTTTGTTCGATTTGTAGGGTTATTTGTTTCATTGAATGCTTTGTGTTTGAATTTATTGGATTATTGTCTAGCGATAAAGTCAAACAAATCGTTTGGGAGGTTGATTGGGATTGTTGGAATGAATTTGGTTCAGTTTCTCTGGAGATCGAGAACATAAATGTGTTCACTATATTCACTTTGGTTGATAAATTGTAAAATAAAAGTTTCGTTCCACGGTAGTTTGGTTGATTTTTTTTTCCTGGGTCTCTGACGCTTTTCGATGGCTGAATTCGATTATTGCATTGTTAAAATTATGCTGTCCCATTTTTCCAAATGAACCTTCAAAACTTTTATTTAGTTGCCTTGATAGATTGGTTGAAGGCTCTTTAGTTTTGTTCATGTTCGGCGCTTTACAATATCTTGTGGATAAACTAAAACCAGGTCGCGGGTGTCCCCGGAGTTACAGAAGCCCTGTTTCTGACTAAACAGTCTGTCGTTGCCCAAGAGAGAAACCAGCCAAGCAAAACCCCGATGCTATACAGCTGTGGGCTCTGTGGAAAAGGTTACCGGAGCTTCAAGGCTCACGCCGAGCACCTCAAATCCCGGGCCCACGTTCTGCGAGCCTCTCAGGGGCCAATCAAAGAATACGACGAGATGGCGATAATCAAGCCGATTCGGCCCCGCGTCCAGAAAAAGGCGGTCGAAAGCGAAGATGAAGATGAAGATAGCTACGATGAGGATGAGTGGGTCGAGGTTGACCCGGATGACAAGATGTATGCCGAATTGGCCGCCGGAGGAGCGTCGGCGTCTGGCTTGAAGAACGTTGATGAAGAAGATTCTGACGAGGAAATGGAGGAAGAAGATGAAGAGTTCGGAGATTTGGACCCGACTTCTTGCTTCATGTGCGATTTGGAGCACGACACTATAGAGAGCTGCACGGTTCACATGCACAAGCACCACGGCTTCTTCATCCCCGATATCGAGTACTTGAAGGACCCTAAAGGCCTTCTCACTTATCTCGGCCTCAAGGTGATTTATCGCTTTTCATGTATTTTTTTTTTTTTTTTGGTTTTGTGCTTGCTAATAACAGAACTTGGCATCGGTATGTATATTTACTTGGTTTTATTTTGTTTTCAGGTGAAACGGGATTTCATGTGTCTCTACTGCAACGATAGATGTCTTCCATTTATCAGCTTGGAAGCTGTCAGGAAGCATATGGCAGCGAAAAGCCATTGCAAAGTGCACTTTGGCAACGACGATGAAGAGGACGATGCAGACTTGGAGGATTTCTACGATTACACCTCCAGGTTTCTTTGAATTAAATCTCGTTAATCCGTATCCCAATGTGCCCATAATTTACTGTGGATCTTGAGCGCTGAATGTGTGGGATTTCTTTTTTCCGGGTGCAGTTATGTGGATGTGGATGGAAATCAACTGGTTGTTTCAGGTGAAGGAAACACCGTGGAGCTTGCGGGCTCTGAGCTCGTCATCACTAACAAATCGAGCAACAAAACCTCAACCAAAACAATTGGGTCCCGGGATTTCTTGCGCTACTACCGGCAGAAACCCAGACCGTCTCCCTTGAATAATGTTGCAATATCAGCTTCATTGGCCGCAAGGTCAGATTCTTCAAAACCCCCATTAAATATATATATAACTAGATAATGATTTCTTTTGCCTGCATCAACAGATATACAAGGCCAAAGACTAAATCAAGTGTGTGTATTTGGTGGTGGTTGTGTATTCAGGTACAGAAGCATGGGATTGGCAACAGTGCAATCAAAAGAACGCCTGGTGAGGATGAAAGTACTAAAGGAGATGAACAGGTCTGGTGTTGAGTCAATGCGCAGTAAGATGGGAATGAAGAGCAATGTCATCAGGAATCTGCCCAAGAACTGCACGTATTAGTTTTCTTTGTTGTACTTGTATTGATATATTCATATATAGTGTTCTTCCTTGAACCTGGCCTCGAGGATATTCTTGTACCTGTGCTCCTATAGCAAGTTTTCCTTCTTTTTTATTTTTATTTTTTATTTTTAACTTTCTTCTCACCGAAGTATTAGTATCACAAACTTGGTTTCTTTCAATATAATTTGCTTATTTCTTCTATTACGTACTGAAAAAACCGTTTGTTGAATGCGTGTGTATTTTCTTGTACCCCTTTGGAAATGCTTTGCATGGTGGTACGGGCATTAACAATTTTAGACCCTGGATAGTGAGCAAGAATACACAAGTATTAGTGCATCTGGGTTTGTTTTACTATCTGACTATTTGTATACAAGTGCTTCCAGAGTGTGACTGAGCTTTGTTGTACTGATTTCCTTTTAGCTTTGATAATCAATAAGACCTCAATGCCATACTTGTCTTGTATTATATTCTGAAAGTATAATTACAACAGTATTACACAAGCACTTGTATACAATCCATAGTACAGACACGAGAGTATAGGTGAGGTGAGTGGACTCTTGCAGGTGGATTGCAAGGCAAGCTGTTTTCCGGCTAATCAGTCCCCGGACGTAACACAAAACAAACATGCAATATGCCCAACAACGTTGCTGAAAATCACATGCCAAGGATTGTTGTTGGCCTTTGCCTCAGCGCCCTGGCCAATGATCCCGTTTCATTGCGGTTCACGGAAAGGCTTAGCCTTCTGATATTACACTCCGTTTTGTTCTAAATGCAATTTTTTTAGCCGGTTTGGTTCCATTCCAATAGTTTCTCATTGGAAAATCTATGCACACTGGTTCGACTCGGATCAAATCTCAGAGACTGAACCCCTTAATTGTAAGAAAAGAGGCTTAAAACTGTTACCAATATACATATATCATAGATCATAAACAACACAGTGATAGCTAATCAACTTATCATTGTCGACAAATATCTGATGGATGGGCAGAACCGAACAAGGTGAATATGAACAGAATGATGTTAGCAGCCATGAACATTACCAGAATTTTGTCGACCAAGCAACAATGGTTAAGACTTAAAAAGTTTCTAAAACAAAAAGAAAAGGCAAAGCTATGAAATTGCCAACAAAAAGTTTGGAAATCCATGTGTGTGTGTGTCTGTACAAAGGAAGGACATTGTACTACTAATAAACTTGATTCAACCCACCATGATCCAGATGAAGCTTTCAACCGCACGGATCTTTCTTCCTTTCCCTTTGCTTCACTTCTCTATTCAAGCACACTCTTACAAAGATCACCTGAACCTTCAATGCATCACATATCAGAGTTTTCTACAGATTTCTCCACTGCACCAAAAGCTTGGACAAGGCATACCTAACTATCGTAAAAGCGAGAACGTCTTCTTCGAGAACTGCAGACACAAAAACCCGTTAATATCTCACCTTGACAAACTTAAATCACAGAGTGAGCTTAGTGATATCCTTTTTTGAATCACGCTGTGCCGTTTTGATGAGACCTTAACCCATGTACATCGCTTGAAAACTAAAGTACGTGCGACCTCATCATTTTAAACAAGCCTGATACTGTGTGGGTACCAATAATGTAAATTCTAATAACTAAAAGTGAAAAAAAAAAAGAAACAAAAACAATGCTCGCTCAGTTTCATACTCATCATTTAATAATTGTTACATTTATCTACATTTTGGTTGACTTCACCTTGTTAATTTACTCAATCGAAAGCTCTCGACCATTGGTAAAATTCAGAACAAATGATATATTTTCTTTAGTAAATTAACATTAAAACGTCAACCAACCTACCAATGAAGCGATTATTTTTTTCCAACAATTTAATTAAACACGAGGCTAATCTTAAAATAGACGTAAAGCTAACAGATGATTGTGAGAAACATAAATGTCAATTAAGTGATTATGTAACATGTAAATGTCAACCAACCTATGGGGATATGATCGAGCATTTCAATAAATAAATGAGGGATTAAATAGCACGACCTTCGGTGATTGGACCCGCTTCTGGTCCGGGCAGTCGGCGGGGCCGTGAACTCGTCATCAATCTCGTCCACCCTGTACTCGGCGGCAAACTCGACGGAAGTGACGGAGCCGTCGTCGGAGTTCGAGTTGTCGTAGCTCGAGCGGCGGCTGCCTCTCCTGGCGGCATCGTCCCCGACCCGCCTCGACCTCCTCCTGTTCCTCAGGTTGTCGAAGACCTGGTACAAGATGCATGAGCTCCACCACCCTCCCCCGTCTTCCCCGCCGCCGCCGCCGGCGAAATCCTCGAACTCCGTGTCGTCGTCGTCGCCGTACTCGATGACGTAGTCCCCGAGGACGACCCCTCGGGGGACCTCGGAGTGGATGGTGCTGAGGACGTCGATGATCTCCGAAGATTGCTGGAAGTTGTCCCAGTCGAGCTGCCGGGCCGGGTCGATCTTCGAGGGCCGAGCGTGAGGGTGCTCCGTCTGGGCGTGGCTCTGGAGCTCCGAGTAGGTCCCGGAGAATCGGCAGCCTTCTTCGTCGCAGCAGCGGTTCTTCTCGTCCAAGTACTCTCGGGCCTCGTTTACGGCCACCCAACCCGTGACCTCGCCTCTGCACAGCGGGCAGCTCGGCTTGTTGCGCTGCTTCTCGTCCGGCTCGGCCTCCGTCGGAGAAGAGGGTGTGATTCCGAAGGCTGTTTTGAAGCGGTCCAGGCAGTTCGAGTGCATGTGGTTGGTGTCGCACACGAAGGCTCGGCAACCGTTCTCGAAGCACGAGCATTGGAGGAGCACGGTGTTGTGAGGGAAGTCCAGGCATATCGGGCAAATCACGTCTTCCCAGTTCGTGACTAGAGGAATACTGTTGTTGTTGTTGTTCTTATTATCATCGTCGCATTGAGGCCCTCTGTCGCTGTAAGGACTTCGAGCCATTGACGATGAGCGATGTATAGGCGACGATTTTACCGACAATCACGTTCTCGATGATCCCGTGTAGTGCATTTACATACAAAGCTGCAGAAAATAAGCACAATCAATCATCGAGGATAACACAAAATCATGTTTTTAACTTGTAGGAACGAGGGACGAGCGACGATGTAATTCGGATTTCCTTCCAACAATATCATATTTTGAGGTACTACTTGTATTCAAAAGACACCTTGAAAGAGAATTACTTCTTTCTCAAATCAAACTTGGTTATCCCTAACCTTGACTTTCTTAATGATTCCAATAAGAAAGCTTGAGGCCACAGAAAACCAGTTCACAGCTTCTGGGTCATTCATGACACTATTTAATGGTTATATAAGCTTAGAAAAAATTCATGGGCATGAAAATAAATATACATAACCATATTGAAACGGCATTTCCTCCTCTATTTCACAGCTCTGATTTCAGTACCCCGAAAATATGTCAACAAAAATGGTTAAGTATTGACCGCAAGGAATGGAGGCAAAAAGTCAACAAACACATACACCACCAAACGAGCAAAATAATAATAATAATAATAATAATAATGGAAAAGAAACAAAAGTATTGAATCGGCAGAGTCTGAAATCAGTTACTTTCAATTTGAATCAACATCGATACACGAACTCAGAACAGCACAGGGGTCAAAGAAGATGATCAAAATGAATAGTGATGAAAAATGACAAAGTTAACCAATCAGAAATTATCAGCTTCGTCGAATAGAATAATAAGCATATGATCGGAAGGGAATCAAACTTGAAAAGAAAAGAGATATTGATGAAACTGATACATATATGTATGTATTTTTTTTATAATCGATTAAGACAAGCACTCGAATGGGCTTCGATGTGTGAATGAATACGAAATTGGTATTTACCAAATCAAGAGAAGGTCGTGACTATGGCATCAGAATTATTCAACCGACGAACCGAAAGAGATGTAAGAGAGTGATGATTTGTTGCCTCACCTGATATAATATGACAAATTATAGGTTTATGAAATGTGAAAATAACTCGATAAAGTCCAGCACAGAGAGAGAGAGAGTTTTTTTTTTTTTTTTTTTTAATATATGTAAGTAAAGTTATGATGAGCAATGACTTATTTTAAAGAGAAGTTTTTTATGTTTGTGTTTTGTTTTCGTGGTCTTTTTTCAGAGTTTGCGTTTCTCTGATTGTGTACGCTCAGACTCAGAGGGTATTAGGTAGGGTCTCTCTCTCTATCTTCTCTCTCTTCTTTATCCTACTTTCCAAAAGGAATGAAAGAGATGGAGAAAATAATATTTTTATTTTATATAAATTAATGGGAAAAAAGCTGCTATTGTATTGTAACTTTGTGACCTTAAATGACAAATGAGCCCTTCTTCTCGTTGACCACTTTTAAAATTTTACATGATGAAAATCAGAAAAAAATTCTTACCTCAAAAAATAAAATAAAATAAAAAATAAGAATAATCCTCAACTTTATGTTAATGATACATTTTTTTTTCTCACGATATTAATCTCCCGTAACTTTTATTTTATTTTGTTTTTATCAAATGTAAATTGTAATCCCCTGTAACTTTTAGTGACTTTTTATTTTTTAAAGATCACTACATGATACATATTAAATACAATTTATTTGAATATGGCTTATTCTTCGCATAGTTGACTTATTTCAATTAATTTATTTGTAGATGGCTTTCTCTAAAAAAAATGGATTTCATTTTTAAGTCATAAATAAATTTAATATAGAAATAAATTTTAAGTTATAACTAAACCTGGCTTGGCGGGAGATACCGCCACTCCCGCTCCCGCCAAGCCCGGACTCCCGTTATTTGGCCAAACGGGAGTCCCGTCCCGTTAAATAACGGGACGGGAGCGGGGACCCCGCCTAACGGGATTCAGATCCTGTTAGGCATTTAAAAAAAAAAGAAAAAAAATTAAAAAAAATGTTTAAAAAGATTATAAATAATTATATAGAATGATGTAATTGAAAGGATTTTAAACTAAGTGGGTAGAAAAAAAGAATAAAGAAGAATGTAAATTTAAAAATGGGTCTCCTAAAAAACCTCACCGACCCCTAAAAAGGTGCGACGGCGAGGAAAAAGAGCACCCATTTCCTCGTTAATTATTTGAAAAATTATCCCGGACAAGGGCCGGGATATCCCTTAGTTTAGACTAAGCATTGATGTTTACATTTGCGAAATCAACTTCAAAATCGTCAAGAATATCAAAGCACATAAAATGTTTCTTGTGCTCGATTTCTATGTGGAATTCAATCCTTACCACATGTCAATGTTTCGACCATCTCCAGTTTCAAGCTACATCTTCTATCGTCGATGATGCGGCCCGCGCTATTAAAAGCCGCCTCAGATGAAACGGTTGAAACAATGATAGTGAGGATGTCTTGTGCCATAGATGACAAGACCAGGAACCTCCTCGCGTTCTGTCTCCACCAAACCAAGAGGTCGATGGCTTCGTCATCCGGTTTGACCCACTCGTTCCGACCGTACTCTTGTATCTCCGGATGGGACCGTGTATCGGCTAGGCTCGACCTCGGCTGACTTGTCCCAGCTTCTTGTTATTGAGGAGATGGGCTATAAGAGGGCGCGTTGAAGAAGATATTCTTGTATTGGTGTCTTCTTGGATACTGCGTCTGTGATTGATTTGGTTGTGCTCGATATTGCGGGAGGAGTTTCGCTTCGTATACCCTGAAAAGATCATAAAAAGCTTGCACGATCCTCGCAAGATCAAGTGCAACGTAATCTTGGTCCTCGAAATGATTTCGAATGTATTTAAGAAACTTTTTTAATCCACCGATTTTACATCGGCAGTCTAGAATGGCTCCAAAAGTATAATAATGGAACCTTCCAGCCCCCCAATATTTTAAAAACTTGACTTTCATTACTTGAATACAATCTTCAAAAATTGTTTCGTTTTTATATTTATCAAAATGCACAGGAATTGCGATCATAGTATAAAAACCGAGAAAAGAAGTAAGACTGTAAACAGCAGAAAGATAACAAGTTTTTTTGTAAAAAAAAACGTCAAGAAAAGAAACAAATGACTCAGCCATCTTAATATCATATTCGTTGATAGCGTCATCACCATGTTCACTGTTAATGTAAGAAACAATAACATTGACATAATGCTCGGATAAAAAGTTGGTCAACATAAGAAATATAGAATTCCACCTAATTTTGTTATCTAGATGGAACGTGCGCTCTTGGAGACCGTTGTGTCTAAGGCGTCTCTTAAGCTCGTCTACTCTACTGGTTGAACTATTGATCCAACTAATGTACCACCTAATTTTGTTGATGGATGGGTCATAGGTAGCACATCGTTGATGCAAAAAAGTATCGTCACAATGAAGTCTATCATTTAACTCTCTAACCATGGCGTTGTTGCTTGTGACATTATCTAAGGTTACGAATATAATCCTATTGGTCAAACCCCACTCAGCTGTAACACTAACTATGATATCTAGTATGTTTTGACTGGTGTGAGAACCTTCTATCCTCCTAAAGACTATGATACGTTTGTTGAGGTTCCAATCGTCGTCTATATTATGCACTATAACACTCATGAAATCCATCTTAGATTAACCAGTCCATATATCCGAGGTTAAGGCACACTATACCTACCAGATGATATTGTGTCTTTCATTTGTTCTTTTTCTCCTAAAAACCATTTTAGGTTATCGGATCTCAAGGCTTTCCTAGACATGATTTGAACGTTCGAAATTATAGAACTCATGAATCTAACAAAGCCTTGAGATTCGATATGACTAAAAGATTGATCGGTGGAAACAAAGTATTCTACTAAATCACGTCTAAAGACTACATGATCGATATGACTTACAGTGATTGACGAGGCTCCAGATTGCGTCCCCTGGCAGTGCCTGTGATGACTCCACAAGAGCGACGTCCCGACTCTTGTGTTGTGAGCGCTGAAGATTTTGCCACAATTGTGGCATTTTCCGGCTTTTTCGCCGTTCGAAATCACCTCTTCAAACCACGTCCACACAACGGACCTACTTCGACGTCATGGTTGTTGTTGGGTTTGTTGATGTGGTTGTTATTGTTGTTGAGCACCTTCATGTTGTTGTTGTTGTCGTGCTCGTCGTTGTCGTCGTTGTTGTGTCTTCTCTTGTTGTTCACGTTGTCGAGGTTGTGGAACTTGACTTTGACTTCGACGTTGAGGTGGTGGTGGTGGTGGTAGGTCTTCTTCTTCTTCTTCCTCCTCTTCTTCATTTGGATTTTGGGTTTCATCGTCGTCTTGTTCTTCATTTGGATTTTGAGATTCACGCATATGTTGCTTGTATTCTTGAAATGCTTCGTAAGCCACTTCGGATGGCGGAATTTGAGCTTGAAAGGTTTGTTCGGGATCCATTTGAGGGTGGTATGGCATTTGGGTGTTTGGAATTTCGGTGAATTCCGAATGGCCGAAAATAGGAGCAACATAATTTGGATCGAAAGAGTATTCGGTGTTTAGGTCGGGGGCGTTTTGAGACAAGTGCAACCAATTTTCTTCAAATGGTGCATTTGTTGACTTCGGGAAGCTCTTCCCTTTCGATCTCCTCGGTTGTGGGATGAGGATTGTTGAGCCGATTTCTCGTTCCAACAATCTATACCAGATTATTTCGAGTTATCTCATATATTTATTTATATAAATTGAGGGTCTCAGAATCCGATTATGAAGATTGAACCGGAATCCGAAAGAAGTTAATAGACAATACGAAAAAAAATATAAATGGAGCGAAAGGAAGTTCCTTTTTATTAATAATTGAATAAAAACTCTATATGAATAATAGAATTCGAATGGAAATTAGCAGAAAATAAACTTCAGAAAACAATATCGCAATTTCTCTCTCCCAAAAAATATCTCCTTCAAAATGAAGATGGAATGAGCTTTTATAGCTATCTCGCTAGCTTTTCCTCGTCTTCAGATCGATGCACCTGTATGTACAGAACTGGTCTTCGATCCTTTATTCTTGCGCACATCTCCACTCTTTCAGGCGATTTGACCGTTTCTTTGATGACTTCGAACTTCAAATTCCTTGGCGGGACTGTCTAGGAACGTCTATGGGCCTGGGTCGAGTTTAGATTTCTTAGAAATAATGTCTTGGACCGTTCTCACGTGTGCCTAGGTTTATTAGGCCGAACTGGGCTTTGGGCCGAACTGACGATTATCTTATCTTTTGGGCCGAACTCACTGTGGGCCTGGTCGATCTGATTCGCTAGATGGAGGGGAGAGATATTTACTCCCACAATCAGTCCCCCAGTATCTTCTATATTACAAGATGATATATAGAATATACTTTGGCGAACCAAGATTTTTCAGAATCTGGTTGCAATTTAACGAAATATTCGGGTATTTCTACCTCTTGGTTACTTTTAAACAGACGTCAAGGACACATGTCGCTACGACCAGGCCTCGATAATTCAAAGATTTTTTTTTATCACAGCGATCTTCTCGGGATTCTCAACCATCGATTTGACGCTTAAATAAAGCTGTGACCTTTCGATTTCTCTCGTTAATATCGCTTCGTTCATTCCCAGAGGTAATAATCGCAACTCTTCCTTTTCTTCTTTATTTTCTTCTTCTACATTTTTTGAATTTCTTTGCTTTTACCGTTCATGTCTTGTGAAAACTTTCGAGATTCCCTTCCCTTCTGTTGTATTAGTGGGTACTGGGTTTTCCAGGCTTAGTCGATCCCGGGTTCTTTATTTTTTCTTTTGGAACCAATCCTTGCGAAGAGAAATGTCAGCATTCGACAAGAAGAGCGATGATCCCAATCGTGAGTTGTCGTCGCCGTCATTGTTGACGAAGCGTGACCTTGACGATATGGGGGAGCGATTCAACTTTCCTGATGGGCTCCGAGTGAAGGTAGGAGGCAAGTCCGCCGATCGAGTCATCCCTGGATATGCTTGTGCATACCAGGTATTTTTCGAGGAGTGCGGACTGCGTTTTCCTATCCCCCGACTGTTCATCGAGTTATGTGACCGTTTGGGACTTCAATTCGCCCAAATGTGTCCGAATTTTGTTCGCCAGGTGATGGCTTTGTTACTGTTGTCTAAAGAGGCTGGGGTCTCTCTAGACGTTAATGACCTCGGCCGTCTGTTGGTGGCGAAGCGTAACTCAAAGCACCATCCGGTGTGCTTTTATTTGGCGAACCGACCTCGCCAGGGTATAGTTACTGACCTCCCCGGCAAGGACAAGAACTGGGGTTCGAAATACTTCTATTTCGAAATCTGCGAGAGGAAGGTCGAGGTAGTGAAGGACTGCTTGTCCGTCCCGTGGAAGGCGGATTGTGGTAATTAGGGGGATTTTCTGGCGATCTGCGAACTGGCTATTACGTGCCTGGAGCGAACTAATGTTTTGTTGTTTTCGTTTTTGCAGAGAAGATCGTCGTGTTTCCGTCGGACACGTTCGATCTAAAAGTCCAGAAACTGCGTGCTTGCGAAGTCTCCTGGAAGTCTTTTTCCGAAGCTCGGTTTGTAGCAGCCGATCTTTGGCCCGCTGTTCCTTCAGGTCAGTGTTTATTTCCGAACTTTACCTTGTTTCGCAGTTTTTAGTTCTATTTATCACTTAATTTATTTTTCCTTAGTCGACTCTTCAGACGACCTATCCTCATCGTCCGAGATGAATAACGAGGACGTAGACTGACGCGCCAAGAAGAAGGCCCTTAGGGCGGCCAGTGATGCCGGGACGACGTCCGGATCGGCCGAGAAGGCCAACCTGTCTGCTCCGACAGCGCCGGCTCCTACTTTCGGCTTCCAGGAGCTCTCAGTGGTGGTTCCCCCGGCCACGCTGCTCATCGAGCTCGACGACGAGCCTGAGGTCGCCCAGACCACCGAGGCCGCCAAAGCTGTCGAGACCCCTTCTTCGGGGGTCATCAAAACTACGTCCGCCGAGGTCGCGAAGGCTTCGGCAGCCGCGGTCAAGTCCACATCGACTCCGTCCTCTCAGGTCAAGAGGAAGGAGGTAGAGGGCGTTCAACAGAACGACCCAAAAAAGGGGCGAGCTGACGATCGCGGGAAGGCCGTGAAGGGTTCCGGTCAGCCGCAGGGGTCTCCACCGGGCTCCTGCAAGCTGGCATTCAACTGGAATCTCGACAAGCCGGTCTGTGATGACCCGGCGGCGGCAGCGTGTCTCATGCGCCAATTCAACTTCCCTGAGTACCGGCTCCCGATGGTCTCGAGAATGCACGGGTCGAGCTACTATCGCTCCGTCAGCGCGGCGGGCTCTCGGGTAAGTTTTGAATTACTATATTTTTTTTAAGGCTAACTCTTTCCTTTGCAGTTCATGGCCGAGCTGAACAAGGGCATCCTTGGTTACGAGGTGATGTACGACCGCCTGAACCAAGAGATGCGAGCTAAATTGAAGGCCTCTGAGGACGAGCTCGCGAAGTGTTAGGGTTCCCTTGGTCAAATGGACCATCTCATCGCCGAGGCGGATTCGTACGCTCGTCGCGTGAAGGACCTTGAAGATCGCATTCAAGACTTCGAGATGACGCGGGTTGATTTGAAGAAGGAGCTCGACCTGGCTGAGGCCTCGCATCGTAACCTTGGGTCCGAGCTGGACCGGGTGAAGGCCGAGCTGGTGAAGGAGAAGCGGGGTATCGCTCCTTGTACCGAGCCTACCGCTCGGCTAAGGACGATGGCATTCGCTCGGGCAGGAAGGCCGCTGGGACAAAGTATAAAGGGGCGATGTTGGCTTATCGTCAGTTCGTCGCGGCTGGGAAGAAGAGGACGACCATCCTGCGGAATCTCGACCAAGCCAAAGCGGCGTCGTCGATCTTCCAGGAGGTCGTCAACAAGGAGATCGGTGACGTTCCTGCTGAGCTGCATGAGGCCAAGGACGAGCTGGCGAAACTTCAAGCTGAGCTCGATAGCGTTCCCCTTCCTTCTCTTGCCGGGGCTGAAGATCTCGAGTTCACCCCTTACGACGATCGGTCGCCTCCCGATGCGCCTGCGCCCGGGACTTCCGAGGTTTGCGAACCAGTTCGGCTCGATGCTCGACAGCTCGGAGGCTGTGCTCGCATCGATCGACGAGACTGGGGAGAACTCGAAGGGCGCTAAGCTCGCCAAGGACACGCCGGCCTAGACTCGCCTTGCCTCGCCTTTTTTATTTCCCAAGTTTTTCAGAATAAATCGATTGTTTTAGGGCCCCTGCGTGGGCGAATTTATCTTTGGCCCAATGTTTGGGCAAATTTATCGAACTCCTTTTGTTTTATTATTATTAGTCTCTTTTTTTATTTGTGTCGAACATATTCTATTGAATGTTACAGATGCTTATTTCGTATTTTGCTTGTGTTTTCATTCCAATAGTGGCCTCGATCGGTAATGCATAATTACCCTTCATCGATATCTTAAGGTTTGCGTGTTTGAACGAACACATTGATTTATTGCAGCACTTACTCGTTTAACTTATTCGTGATATGTGTCGGTCATCGTCAGTCGAACCCCTAATCGTATCGGGATTTTGTATATGGCATACCCTCGAATTATGCCTTATACACGATATGTTTTTCCGAACCGAAGCTTCAAGTCATTCTTTGTTCTTGAGTTGGTTTATAGTGGTTCATCGGACACTTGCGCGTGAACAGAGGCCTTGGGCATGTTCGTTTGCGGGTGTAAGTCGAATTCGCCGTGTTTCGCAAATTGATCCGAATCGAACTTGTTCGTTCCGAGTTATTCTTGCTTATGTTAGGTGGGGGATGAACCTTGTTTCAAGGCTGCCTACGTACCCATGTTTGGGATCAAGCCGTTACGTAGTTCGATTGTTGTGATATTACTTTTTAACAGTAATATTTCTTTAGGTTCATGATATTCCAATATCTGAGTACCGGGATACCGTCGAGCGTTTCAAGCTTGTAGACGCCTGTTCGTGGGATTCCTGAGACTTGGTATGGTCCTTCCCAGTTTGCTCCCAATTTTCCTGCATTTTCTTCGGCCCTGTTTTGATACACTTTCCTCAATACGAGATCTCCAGTATGAAATTCTCGGAAGTTGACTCCTTTATTATAGTATCGGGCGATTGATCGTTGGTATAAATTCACGCGCGTTAGGGCTCGATTTCTTCTTTCGTCTGTCAAATCGAGGGAGTCGCATAGCATTTTATTGTTAGTTTCCTCGTGATCGTTCGCGTACATGGTGCGAATTGTTTGGATTTCGTGTTCAATGGGCAATATTGCTTCGACACCGTAGACCAGAGAGTATGGGGTTTCCCCACTAGGCCTTCGCGGACTCGAGCGGTAGGCCCAAAGTACTCCGGGGAGTTCATCAGCCCATCGCCCTTTCTTAGCTAGAAGTTTCTTTTTCAGGTTACTAACGATTGTTTTGTTGGTAGCCTCAGCGTGTCCGTTCCCTTGTGGGTATCGGGGCGTCGAGAATCGTAAAGTGATTCCTTCTGCTGCACAAAATCGTCGGAATTCTTTTGATATGAATTGTGCGCCGTTATCAGTGATTATTTCTTGCGGCGCTCCATGTCGACAAATTATATTTTTCTAAATAAATTTTTTTACGTCCACGTCCCTTATTAAGACGAATGCTTCGGCTTCAACCCATTTGGAAAAATAGTCTGTTGTTATAAGGAGGAATTTCAGCCCTCCAGGTGTTTTGGCTAGGGGACCGACGATATCCATGGACCATTTTAGAAATGGGTATGGAGCGGATATGGAACATAGTTCTTCGGCTGGTTGTTTGATATTTGGGGCATGCTTTTGGCATTGGTCGCATTTCCGTGAATGCTGTTCGCAGTCGGCGACCATGGTTGGCCAAAAGTACCCTTGATTTTTTTATTTTAACGGCTAGGGCTCTTCCGGCCGTGTGGTTCCCATATTCTCCTTCGTGTATTACGAAGAGGATGCGTTTGGATTCTTCTTTTCCTATACATCGCAGGTACACTCCGGAAAAACTCCTTTTGAAAAGTACTCCGTCTATTATGGAGAATCTTGCGCTTTGGCTGATTAGCTTTCGGCGCAATTGTTTATCTGTCGGGGTGTGACCTTCGGAGATATATCTGATTATATCCCTTCTCCAGTCCCCCTCTTCTATTATTACCATTATGCTCGTGCTTTTGGTAGTGATGGAAGATTGTTTTATTGCTTCGACCGGTATGATTCGGCTTATTGCGGGATCTGATCTTGAAGCTAAGGCGGCAAGGGCGTCAGCTGTGGTATTTTCTCCTCTAGGAATTCGGGTTAATTCGAATTTTTCAAATTGTTTTGTCATCTCTTTTACTAATTGTGCGTAAGCCTCCATACGCTCGTCTCTTGTTTCGAATTCTCCGCTGATTTGATTTGCCACGAGCTGCGAGTCGCACAAGGCGGATATGGATTTTGCTCCCACGGCTTTTGTCAGGCGTAATCCCGCGATTAGTGCCTCGTACTCGGCTTCGTTGTTTGAGGCGGTGAAATCCAGGCGGAAGGATTGTGCGATCACTTCTCCATGTGGTGATGCCAAATGTATCCCAATCCCGGCATCTTGTTTTGTGGAGGAACCGTCGACTTTAAGGGTCCAGCATCCGGCCGTGGCTTCGCTTTCGTTTGCGGGGAGCTCGATGAAGAAGTCGGCTAGAACCTGTGATTTCGCGCATGTTCTAATGCGATATTCGATGTCGTATTCGCTTAACTCGACGGCCCATTTGGTTAATCTTCCTGATTGATTGGGGCTGTGTAGGAATGATCGTAAAGGTTAAGTGGTCATTACAACTATCGAGTGAGATTGGAAATATGGTCATAGCTTTCGGGCTGCGGTGACGACGGCCAAAGCTAATTTTTCCATTGCCGGATATCTTGTTTCTGCGTCAACGAGTGATCTACTTATGTAAAACACAGGTTTTTGGTCTCCTCGTTCTTCTCTGACGAGTACTCCGCTGACCGCGGTGTGCGATACGGCGACATACAAGTAGAGTGGTTCCCCTACTTCTGGTTTGGCTAGGATTGGGGGTTCGGCTAGGTATTGTTTTAGCTGTTCGAACGCTTCTTCGCATTTTTCTGTCCATTCGAACTTCTTGTTTCCTCTCAGGAGTTTATAAAAAGGAAGACATTTATCGGTCGATCGAGAGATGAATCGGCTAAGGGCTGCCACCCATCTTGTTAGCCTCTGGATTTCTCTTTTGTTTCTGGGGGAAGGTAAATTTCGGAGCGCTTGTATTTGGTCCGGGTTAGCTTCAATTCCCCTCTGAGTTACCATGTATCCGAGGAATTTTCCAAAAGATACCCCGAAGGTACATTTGGACGGGTTTAGCTTCATTTGGTAACTGTTTAGGACTTTGAAACATTCCTCTAAATGTGTGACGTGGTCTGTTTCTCGTAGTGACTTTACTAACATATCGTCGATGTAAACTTCCATCGTTGTTCCTATCTTGTCGGCGAACATTTTATTCACTAGGCGTTGATACGTGGCTCCTGCGTTTTTGAGCCCGGAGGGCATCACCTTATAGCAGTAGATGCCTTTGTCGGTTGTGAAAGCGGTTTTTTCTTGATCATTGGGATGCATCAGGATTTGATTGTATCCTGAAAATGCATCTATGAATGACAGGACTTTATGGCCGGCGGTGGCTTCCACCAAGCGCTCTATGTGTGGTAGGGGAAAGCTATCTTTAGGGCAAGCTTTATTAAGATCGGTATAATCGACGCATACGCGCCATTTGCCGTTCTTTTTCTTGACAACGACGGTATTGGCGAGCCAATCGGGGTATTTTACTTCGCGTATTAAACCGGATTTTAAGAGGCGGTCTACTTCTTCGTTGACCACTTTAGCCCTCTCTAGACCGAGTTTCCTACGCTTTTGTTTTACGGGTCTGTAACTAGGGTCGACGTTGAGTTGATGCGCGGCGATTTCGAGCTCTATGCCTGGCATGTCCTCTGTCGTCCACGCAAATGTTTTCTTGTTCCTCTTCAGGAACGCTATCAGTTCTCGGCGTACGCTCTCTTTCAACTTGGCCCCGATGCCTACACATCTCTCGGGGTCAGTTCCGTCTATCTGAACCTGTGTTATTGACTCCGTACTAGGCTCATCTTTTTCCTCTGAACTTTCCTTTGGAGGCGAATAGATGATTTCGTCCCCGATGGCCATTAATTGCTATTGGCCCTCGTTG
Source organism: Urtica dioica subsp. dioica (assembly GCF_054948205.1). Taxonomy (NCBI): domain Eukaryota; kingdom Viridiplantae; phylum Streptophyta; class Magnoliopsida; order Rosales; family Urticaceae; genus Urtica; species Urtica dioica. The sequence goes on from NC_142762.1 coordinate 34,012,617, forward strand.
GTTTCTTTGCTAGTTGGATCCTCCGAATTGTTTTCTTTTGGCTGGTGCTTTTCGATGATCCTTTTGTGATTATTCATATAACAAATTCGGGACGCCTCCTGGCTCCCTCTGATTTCTTGTATCCCATTGGGAGTCGGAAATCGTATGCACAGGTGGTAAGTCGATGGTACCGCCCTCATCCCATGTATCCAAGGTCTCCCTAGTATAGCGTTGAACGGGGATGGGCAGTCGAGAACGGTAAATTCGACCATCCGGTTTACGTCCCCAGCCCGTACAGAGAGTTCAATGATTCCTAGAGAAGGTGTTACTTCCCTATTGAATCCTGATAGCTGGTTGGGCTTGTGTTCGATTTCAGCCTCCTCGATGTTCATTCTATCCAAAGTGGTTTTGAATATAACATCTACGGAGCTTCCTCCGTCAACCAAGATTCTGGCTACTACGCAGTTACCCACTTCGAGTTCGATGATTAAAGCGTCGTCATGGGGCCCGCATAGCCTTTTGGTATCGTTTTCATTGAATGAGATCGTGGTGTCTTCTTCCTTTTGGCACCCAGGTGACCTTGGTGTACCTTTAAGTTGTCGTTGGTGTGCCTTAATCGAGTTTATGCTATCCCTGCAAAATTTTGAACCTCCCATGATGTAGTCGATCCGGGGTTTTGCTTGGGAGACGTCGTTGTCATCCTCCTTTGCTCTTCCCCTTTTCGGGGAGGGATTTCCTCGGGTTCTGTTGTTGTTAAGTTCTTTCTTCTGGGGCGGTGGTCCCAGGTCGACATTTTTTAGCTCTCCATTTTTATACTTTTCAATAAGTACCTTTCGGGCTACGACGCAATCCAGAGTGTCGTGCCCGTAGTTTTTGTGGAAGTCGCAGCATTTTTTCTTGTCACGTGGCCATTTCGGGGTGCTTCCTTCTGGAATTCCCTCATTGTTCACGTTAAAGGCGTGTTCCGGGATGTTCGAAGGCTTCCTCCATTCATTTTTTCGGTAAGGTCTCATCCCGGGTGTCCTGGCCATAGCCGGAACAAGTGTCATAGAAGGGCTCTTCCTTGGGTTATGCTTCTTTGATAGGAGGGCCCTTTCTTCCTCAGCTTTCGCGTAGTTCGAAGCGCGATGAATTGCATCCTCGATGGTGGGTGGTCTGTTTATAGTCATTTCCTCTCGGAACCTGGATTCATGCCACAGTCCATTTTTTAGAGCGTTCAGAACCGATTCTCCCTCTACGAAAGGGATTTTTGACATGACAGTTTTGAACCTTATCATGAAGCTTTTCAAGGTCTCGTCTCTGGCTTGTTGAGTGTTCCATAGATCTGCCATGGTCGCCTCATCTTCTACTAGCATTGAGTAGTGTTTGATGAACGCGGCCGACAGCTGTTGAAAAGAACTTATGGACCCTTCTTCGATCCAAGGCGCTTCCTGACAGGTTTTCAGCAATGACTGGCAAAACCCTGCTTCTCGCTCGTTATCTCGCAGACATGTTCGCCCCATCGCGATGCGAAAGGCCGTTACGTATGTTTTTGGGTTGGAAGTACCAGAGTACTTGGGGAGCCTGATTTTCCCGGTGTCCCCAACTCTGACTTGGGTGATGCACGGAGCAAAAGGAGTTCGACCAGTGTCTGCCACCAGCCGGTCGATCTCAGGGGCCGAGCTCGTGGCATAATGCATTCGGGAGTCGACAGCCCGGAACTTCTCCTCCACCATCTGACGGAAGGCATTGAACGCGGGGTGATCGTCCCTCGGGGTTTCTTCGGCGAACTGTTCTCCCCCAATTCGGATTTCTCCTCTCTGAGGGTTTCTTTCATTTGGGCGAACTATCGGCTCGAAATAATTCGGTTCCTCATGAACTCCTCCCTCGTGAGGGAGGTCGATGACTTGGGGAACATATCCAGGAGGAGGGCCTCCTGGAGGCGGGGGCGGTAGGTCGCCTTGAGTCGGTCGAGCTTGCCAAACACTGGCCTCGACCTGTCCATCAAACTGACCAATTCCGGCCGTATTGCTAGGGCCGGCCGTGTCGGGCAACACGCGGATCCCAGAGAAGCTTAGTCGCCTCCCGGGTGGGGCGAACCTTCGTCCGTTCGTGGTAGGCGGACCGGTCGAACTCAGTAGGATAGCTCGCTCAGCGTCGAGCTGCTCTTGAAGTGAAGATTGCGCAACTGTCAAGCTATCGAGCTGGGATCGGGTCGACCTTTGGAATTCGGCGGTGGTTTCAACGAGTTTCAACAGAAGAGACGTGTTTCTGGATCAGCTCCGGAGATCGGGATTTCGTGCTCGTTGTTAGAAGACATTCTTTCAGATCCGATCTGTGTTCTTCGGCGTCAGGTTTCTGATGAGATTCCCACAGACGGCGCCAAATTGTTGAGCAGATTTCTCGTTCCAACAATCTATACCATATTATTTCGAGTTATCTCGTATATTTATTTATATAAATTGATGGTCTCAGAATCCGATTATGAAGATTGAACCGGAATCCGAAAGAAGTTAATAGACAATACGAAAAAAATATAAATGGAGCGAAAGGAAGTTCCTTTTTATTAATAATTGAATAAAAACTCTATATGAATAATAGAATTCGAATGGAAATGAGCAGAAAATAAACTTCAGAAAACAATATCGCAATTTCTCTCTCCCAAAAAATATCTCCTTCAAAATGAAGATGGAATGAGCTTTTATAGCTATCTCGCTAGCTTTTCCTCGTCTTCAGATCGATGTACCTGTATGTACAGAACTGGTCTTCGATCCTTTATTCTTGCGCACATCTCCACTCTTTCAGGCGATTTGACCGTTTCTTTGATGACTTCGAACTTCAAATTCCTTGGCGGGACTGTCTAGGAACGTCTATGGGCCTGGGTCGAGTTTAGATTTCTTAGAAATAATGTCTTGGACCGTTCTCACGTGTGCCTAAGTTTATTAGGCCGAACTAGGCTTTGGGCCGAACTCACTGTGGGCCTGGTCGATCTGATTCGCTAGATGGAGGGGAGAGATATTTACTCCCACAAGGATGCCATGAAAAATTGAGAGCGTTTGAGAGAATTTGAGATTAAGATTGAGAGAATTTGAGATTGAGTTTGAGAGAGTTTGAGAGAGTTTGAAGGAAATGCGTGAAGAAAATGAATGAAATGGGGGTATTTATAGATTTTAGAAATAAATGGGGGGAAAAAATTAAAAAACTGGCCGAAATCAACCAACGGCTATATTTTCAACGGTATTATTTTAAAACGGCTCTATTTTTCGGCCGTTGGATCTTTGATCCAACGGCCGAAATTTAAAAAAAAATACTCGGCCGGGACTAACGGGATCACCGTATCCCGTTAGTCCCATTAACGGGACTTCCATCCCGTCCCGGTCGCAGTAGCGGGACTCCTGCTCCCGCTACTGTGCCTAATGGTAGCGGGGATTCCGTCCCGTCCCGCTACCGTTAGGCCATGATTAGTTATAACTAGTAACTAAAGAAAATTGTGATGGATAGTCAAACAACTTGGATGTTTATAAATTGTATCGTTGTCCTCGATTTTATGCAATGATACAATTTTATCCTCAATTGTATTGTTATTTGTTATACATTTGACTATTTAATATAGCTTCCTCATTTTTTTATGTTAATTATGATAAAATTTAAGAGGAAAATTTATGTCATTTCTATTATATCTTTCTTTTTACACATGCATAATTATGGGCATCAAGATCTTAATAAATTGAAACTTTTGTTTCAAAAGCCTAAAAACATCTACCATTCTCAGACGTGTTTAATGCGAATATCAAATTTTTGGAATCGGTATAGAATACAGACGAAATCGGTTTGTACCGAATTCCTTTTTTCTCTCTCCACCGTCTACCACTACCCCATGATTCAACCTCAACTGGTACTGCAAGAAAAAACTGTTCCAGCCTCAACTTTGTGAACTCCATCTACATGCTCGACGTCCATTTTTCTTCTCCCTTAATTTTCTCCAGTCAAATAAAACAATTTTTATATATTCACACTATAACTCATGAATAAAATTTAATAAATATATATTTTTATACAAATCAGATGTGAGAAATCACGGGATTAAATGCTATATTCTTTTATTCAATTTAAATAGTTGGGTACTAATGTCCTATCTAAATATTGTACGAATAAATTCTAGGATTAACAACACATTTACTTCTTGAATTATGGCAGTCACGACTGTAAATTTTTTTCTTCAAGATAACTAACTATCTTGTTTGCTAAACTTCTAAATGCTCACAACCAATATGGACAAGAACGAACAATCACACATGCACACGAGACAATCTTTCTACCCTGGTTCGATCATAAATGATCTAGTCCTTGACTTACAATATCTCGGACAAATTGCATTTTAACATCTAAATGCTTTGACTTCTCATGAGATACTTGGTGCTTTGACAAATGAATTGCACTTTGACTGTCGCAGTGCACATTCACTTGTTGTTCAAAACCAAGTTCATTGATCAGTCTTTTCAGCCATATAGCTCCCTTCACTGCTTCAGTAATCGCCATGTACTCTGCTTCAGTTGTTGATAATATTCATAAAAGAATTTTTACTAAAACACAGGATTGGTTCAAAATTGCCAAATTGATTTTTGAACTCTGGACCTAGGGTTCAATATTCCTAAATACAATGTTCAATCTATGTGTCTGAGTTGCCAAATGAAGAAGTGGTTGACTTGATTAGCCTATTCACCATGGACGACAATCACAACATTTCGTCGATTTGCAAGAAACTTCGTGCCAATGTTGGTCGACGATGATCGACGTGTTCATGCGGTCTGAGCAACATAATCGAAAATGCTACTCACAAGTGGGCGTGAATGAAACTTCAAAAGGTCAAGATCCATCTTTAGCATTCAATGAATCAAGTTATATGATGGTGTTGATAGCTAGTGAATCATATAAAATTATGTTTTTGCTTGTTGTATGGTTGACTCTAGTCATAGATGAAGTTATCATGAATTTTTTGTCATCGTAAAAATTTGTCTATAAGACATTTGTAGTTCCCTCAAAAAAAAAAAAAAAAAGACATTTGTAGTAGGAGATTAAATGAATTGCTCTTATTGAGAGTTCTTGGAAAATCATGGTCTCAACTCTCAACTTTCTCTTGTGGTGGAGAACGAGATTTTCAACGGTAATTATGGAGCAAAAATTATCTATTTCCTCTCAACTATGAAGATGTTTTTAATTCTTAATCGTCAATGTGTTATACATGGCAAGAAAAATATAAGCAAAAAATTAGAATATATACTTTTGAAGCATTTTGATAATAAGAGTTTAAACTGTTTAAGTTTATGACGTAACTAGGCGCTTTTGCTCTATTCTATATTTGCGAATTTTTATGTAAACAAGCGTAGCAAATTTATTGCCTTCATTCTTCCCACGATTTTTTTCCCCAGAGTATACATGTTGTAACTTGTAACTATTGATAAATATATTCCATTAACTGCTCACATTTTATGGCACGCGAGCCAAGCCAAGCCAAGCAAGTGACTAATTATTAATCGTTCATATTTTTTTTTATTTTTTATTTTTTATAAACGTAGTCTAAAACTCTAAATCAAAGGAAAACTGTAGGTTTACTAAAAAAAAAAATAAGAAAGAAAACTGTAGGCAAATGTGTGGGACCTACAGTCCACAACAGTGGGTCGCATCAAATTTTTTGCCTACTATGAACGAACATCACTCCTCTATTTTGTATAATGGCACTTTTTTCCGTGGTAATGTTATATGGAATATTACACAGCAAATTTACAATTTCAGTGTGGAGATTTTATTATGAATAAAAATAAAAGGATATTTAAAATTAAAAAAAGATGACGTGTCGAGGATAAAACCTTACTATATTGTTACAAATAATATGGGAAAATAACACATATATACCAAAAGTTAAACTCGACAGTTCACAAAAACACATGGTATATATGTGTCATTTTTTATAAATAATATTGGCTTTTGAAGTCATAATAAGTGATAATAACACATACATAGCTACATCTTAGCGAATCAAGGCGCGATGGAAGCCCCAAGAAAATCAGCAGTTGAAGCTAAACGTAGACGCAGCGTTGCCCAATGACGACTGTGGGTCAGGTTTCAGAGGGGTGGTCAAGAACCAAAATGGTGAAGTGGTTGGATGCATAATCTATAAATAGTAATTTTGTAGTGTGACTTATTATATTACATATATATAGAGAGAGAGAGAGAGGAAAAAAAAGAGGAAGACAGAGAGAATGCAACCGACAAAAATAACATCGGTTCCTCTTTTCCTAGTTTTCTTTATATGGTCTCTTCTATTCTACAGGCAAGCCTCACCGGCGACGACGACGGTGAGTGTTATTTACCATGTCCATATATCTTGTTTATGTATGAGTGTTATTAAACTGATCATTGTGACCGATAAAAGAAATAATCAGTTTTTCCTAGTTGTCCATGTTGTTTTTCGTTTCTTGATGGTCAACTTGATTCAACTTTCAACTCAGTAACAAGGTTGACCATGAAGTAGTAATTTTTTGTTGGGAATTAAACATCCCTATAATTGTGCGGAAAAAAAATAACTACGCTAACAATCTAATTATTTATACGATTATAAAGACAAGATCTAGGATTGCAGATTTGAATAGAATAAACTGTAGAGCGATTCAACCAACCGATTAAAAGACGATTTTTTAAATTACTTACATGTTTGGCAATCTGATACTGACTTCTCCCATCGAGTTCATCAAAATCCCATTCTGAGCTCCAATTACTAGATCTTCATGCTTTTAATCTTCGGGAACAATGATAGGACTCTCATCGTTTGGATCTCCAAAGATGATACTGTAATCTTCCGAAACGTAATCTCCGGATAAAATAAGAAGAAAGTGTGGGCTCACAACGACTCTGATTTAGAGATTCATGTCGTGTCGTGTTTATGGGAATGGAATCACGAATTTTGAGGGAGAGGGAGAGAGAATAAATTCGGCCACACTGATAGTGTGATGGGCGAATTTTTGACTTCTTTTCTCGTGTCTATTGTGTTCTGAATGAACCATTGGATCTTGACTACAGATCCTACTTTTTCTCTCATCCATTAGATCAGAATCTATGATATTATATTTCCTTACTTTTCTCATATATTTAAGGAATCTAGATATTTGAGAATAATGATGACAATATCTTATTTTCTCATTTAATAGAGAGAATATCTCATGTTTTGTGTGCCTTATTAATTTGTTGTGTATAAGTAGATGTTATGATTTGTGTGTGTGCTATTGGTGTAATTATTCACACAAATAATAGCAATATTATATATATACTCTTTTATACGTATATAGCTTTATAAAAAAAAAAAAAAAAAAAAAACGTAGAAATCATATAAAAGTATGTAGATGTGTGTGCATTATTAATACAGGAAGAAAATAAATAATATTTTTACTTATATATTTTGGTATAGAATCACAATACTTATGATAATATCTATATATCTAAATAAGTATGTTAATGTAGATGCGTTTAGATATAAATTGCTTTTATGTTATATATATATATATATATATATATATATATATATATATATATATATATATATGTGTGTGTGTGTGTGGTATAGTGATAAGTTACTTTTTTTATAATGTATATGCGTATATATATGTATGCATATATAGTTTCACATTAATTGTCGCATGCTATGACGGGAGATAGGATTTTAAAGAATACAATTATTTATTTTGTATTCAAATCTTTTGACTCTTTGTTCCGGATTTAAAAATAATAATAGTAGTATAATAATAATATCAAATCCGTTTTAGTAGGATCAGTTACCGAGTCTTTAGAGTATTTGATATATTTTATCACTTTATTTTTTTATCACATCATACATATATATATATATATATATTAGCCTAGGGTTTTTTTTTCACGCATATGCCTCACACTCTCAATGCTTCGCTCCCTCACATCAGCCTCACGTTGGTTTCTCATCATTCCTCATTCTCCTCTTTCACTTTCTTCCCCCACAAAATAAACCCTAGCCACCAAGCATTTTTAGATCTATCTTTTTGGAGTCTAAAACTCTTATGAAGCACTTTTTCATCCTCTCTATTAAGGTATTTCGTGTTTCATCACTAGATTATACTAGAATATTATTATTCTTCTCTCTTTTTATGAGCAAACTATTTTTTTAAAGTGGTTTCTGGTTCGGATTCAGGGAAAACCGATTTTAATACGCTTACTAAGGTTTTGATATTGATTATTTTGTGTTGATTCTTCTTGGAGATGTTAGATCTATATGTCTTATGTTTAAATGTTTAATCGAATAATTTTTTTATGAAACACAACATAATTTCTGATTAAATTCCGATCAGTGCGCGTACCAGTTTTACAGTTTTGATCAAATTTTAGAAATCGTTTTTTTAGACGCTTAGTGTGAATTGCCCGTTAATTATTTTTATTTGAAAGTTTTTGCAATGGTTAGTACTATGTGTCGTTTTTCTAAATATGTAATTTATTTTAAGTTTCAATCAAAAAATTTTACGGTATAAGAATTTTGGAAACGATGCGCAGATTGGTTTTTACAAGTTCTTTTTTTTAGCCAAATTGTTGCATCTTATTTTATTTTTAATAAATAGTGAAAATTTTATTTTGGCCGTGATGCCTTTACAAAAAGAGCTCAAAATTATATTTTATACGTACTGGATTTTATTTACAAAAGTTTTTCCAGAGTTAGTTTTCCCCGAACCCCTAATAGCCAAGGGTATTTTAGTAATTTCACGTCGGATCTCGTTTCTGAAAATTTCCAGAAACTAAGTCATGTATTAAATCTTTTTCTTACCTGATAAGTAATAGTCAACCTTTTCCGTTTAGGTTCCGAGTCATTAAGAGCATCATTTTCCTTCAACGGTCTTCGATCGTAATTCCGATATCCAGGTGAGAATAATCTCACTGCAACACGGATTAGTTAAAAATTATACTAAGTGTTATGTGATATGAATTAGTTATGTATTGTGTGAATTTTTGTGTGTGTGTTTGTTCGGAATGTGCTTGGTACGATATGATATGACGATATGTGAGTTTATGTTATCTTATGCTGTGTATTAGAATATCTATAACACGTCTTATCTTTCTAGCTATGTTATCATGTATGTTTTTATCTTATGTCGCTCATGCTTTTAACGTAATAAACACGATTAATAAGTTAAGTAAGCAAGAGAGTCGTACCGCCTCGAACTACGGAGGTAACTAGAGGAATTTCTCGAGCCGAACTACGGGCTCACATAGAGAGTTCCTCATATGTTTATGTATGTGACGGGACGTTCTATGGGAGGTCGCAGCCCCATGGTTCGTTACCAAAGTGTACACTGAAATCAGTACGGCTACTCTAGGGGACCCCCGAACTAAAATACGATAGACTTTTAATAGGGTATCTCATGTCACAGTTAAATTTAAAGTACTAATAACCGGTTCATGCATTTTATTTTATTGCTTATGTTTTGTGAGTTATAGTTATTCTCGCTGAGCGTTAGCTCACTCTATGTATATACGTCCGTGTTGTAGGTAAACAACATATGAACAAGTGAGGAGTGTGGATCAGCGGCGGCGATAGCGAGAGGGTTGGGTTATGGTTGCCATTTTCGAAAATAAAACACTTCCGCTTTGCTTTCAGTTTTTTTTTCAATAATCCAAACTCAAGGTTTTATTTTTCATGGTTTAAATTATGTTTCAATTCCGTTAAAGGTTACGACTTTATTTATGGTATTTATTTACAATGGTATTTTTGGGTTTTAGTTTCAGGTTATGCAACTTCGACTTTTTGGTCGTTTTCGTTCATCAAGTATTAAATGAAAAATTTATTTTTAGGTCATGAGCTTTCAAACTTTATATTTTAAGTTATGTTTTAAAAAAAAATTTACCTCAAATTTTCTTAAGTTTTAAAAAGTAAGATAAGTAAGACGGTCCGAAAAGTCGTGCCGTCGCAGTATGGGTTTACACTGAAGAGGAAGACTTTGGTGCAGACTCACAACTCATCACAACTTTTTTTTGTTTTTTTTAATTAAATCTCAGCCGTCACACAATTTCTTAAATTTTAACCCACTATTTTATTTCTCTTATAAATACATCTCATTTTTACCCATGACTATTAATAAAATGTAGTCTTATTGTAATGTTTTACTCATAATATTGTTGTAATGTTTTTACTTTTCTTAAAAGTTATTAATAAAGATGAAATTCAGTTTACATATTAGTATCTTCTTTTAAAATTTTAACAGTTTAGTCCCCTTAATTTACCATTTAAATTTGATTTTTATTTTTTTTTAATTGCTTAATGGAAGTTAACGGAAATCCATATTTCCATTAAGTTTAACGGAAATTCCATTTCCAATAAGTAATGGAAGGCACCAATTTACCTAATGGAAATGCCATTTCCAATAAGCAATGGAAGGTAGCTTATTGGAAATGGAATTTCCATTTCCTTCCAATAGCCAGGGTGAGTGGTAATGGGCCTATGAATTTTTGAATTTTACAGTGTCCATAAGGTCCAACTTAAAATTCGATTAATTAAATACTTATTCTAACAATAAGTAGTTAATTCCACAATAAATATTTAATTATGCAAATAGAAAAATTTCCGAATGAATGTTGCTAGACAATTTACAGCTGTGAGATTGTAATAATAAATAATGTTCATTATTACTAGAGAGTTCTTATCCATATTTATCAGAGCCGAATCGATGACTATGGACCTAGTAACAGAAGCTCCTACAAATCCGATTAAATAGACGAAACAGTCTTTTCTCTAATTTAATCGATTTGTCAATCTTGGGAATACTCCACAAAATAATCCAAGAATGCATTCTTCTTATTACTAAAATTATATTTTACTCATCGTAAGAGCGCCCACTGATATAGTCAGTACATGATCTCAATCATCTAGGTTCAACTTGTATCGAGAAAGGTCAATTAGTTTGTTATACCCTTTTTGATACATATGAGCCCTAAGCACCGTTACTTCCCCATCGAAAGATTCTTTCGTACGTACTTACTACGAAAGTGTGCACAATCAATCGGTTCTGGAATCAACCATTAGGTGAGTGAACATTGACCTTTTTTTAGGAAGACTGGATTCCGTATCTATGAATCACTTTTCGTCCAGATCATATTCTGAATTCCCAAGACATAAGTATTTTGGCATGATAGTAGCCATTAACGAATGAGTCAAAGAACTCAGTTATATAACCCAGAAGTCCGTGATCACTTTAAGATTTAGATTAAATCTTACTGTGACCCTCATAGTGACTCTGGTTAGTGTATCGTAACGGTACTTAAACGATCATCAACAACCAAAGTCTATCCAGACCGTACACTTACCAAAAGTGTAGAATGCTCTCACAAAGTGATCAGCCTTCACTTGCGTTCCACATATATGATTTTAGATACAGCTATCCAAGCATGTATCAACCATCGACCATGTTTTAGCTCACCGCCCGAACTCAGATGCCCAGCATGTGATTCAGTTTAATGCGGATGATATGGATGATAATTATTGATTATGATTCAGAAAACAACCCATTAATCATAAATGATAATAAAGTAAACTTCTTATCGAACACACATCAATCGAAACAAAGCTCAATCACAGAAACATTACAATTGACATTAAAATCAAGCGAAAAATAGACTCTCTATCTCTCCATCTCTCTCTCTCTCTCTATATATATACATATATATATATATATATATAATTCTAGTGCTATCAATTGGGCAGGACCGCCCGTAGGCTAATTGGCTCGGCCCTTTTTTTAGAGTTTTGGGTCAGGCCGACCTTTTCGGAAAATGATCGGTCGAATCGGGCTTCATGAAGGGCCTGGAGCCCTCAAGTCCGGCCCAAGCCGAGCCTTCAAAAAAGTTCAATTTGGGCCCAGCCCGAACTCTAAATATTAGGTCTGTTTCGGGCCTAATCTTTTTTTAAATAAAATAAAATTGTATTTTTGTTTCAAATTTATGTTTTTATGTATTAAAAGTGCTTTTGACACATAATTTAATTTTATAATAATAGTATTAATGTTTTTACTAATATATTTATTGTTTTGATTGAAATTATATTTTTTGGAATCTTTCATATAATTTTTTATGATTATAATTTGGGCTTTTTGAGGGCCTAGTTTAAGCCATTTTCAAGCTCGTAAAGAGTTTAGGTCTAACGACGTAAAGGGTTTGGGTCGTTTGGGCTTGACGAAGAAAGTTCGGGCCGGCTCAAGCTGGTCCTTTTGACACGCATTCAATTAACCAAATTAAAACATAGTATTTACAAAATAGCTAACGTTTTATTTATATTGCAAAATAATTATTAACTATTTACTTCAAAGTCTCAGAGTCTAAAATCTATATTAATTCATTTATGAAAAAATAATTTATATATATATATATATACACATCTTCAAACTCTCGATCGCTCCGATTTTCACGATTTTTTAATGTGGTCTTATAATATTTTTTTTAGACATTATTTTCGTGATAATTTTTAACTCGCTATTTCTACTATTAATTTTCTTTAAATACTATCAAATATAATTCCCACTTAAAAGCATAAAAGCTAAGACCTTAACTCTAAGATTTTTGGACAATTGATTTTTAGTTCACTTGAGAGCCATGCAAAAGGAAAACAGTAAACAAGCTCCGAAGAGTTTGCTATATGCATACAAACATATTAATGTGTTAAAAACTTAAAATATAAAATGTATTTAGATATACATCCATTGGACCGCTTTATAATAGAAGTGATATTAAAAATTGCCACTATGGTGTAAAATAAAATAAAAAATAGGGAAAAGAAGCATAGGGGTGTCCTCTATTAATGGCAAAGAAATTGCTATCAATAAATAATAAGCATAAAGTAACCACACTTAATCAAGAACAATATCACGTTAAAAGACGTCGGATAGTGATTCCCTTACCTAATAATGTGAAAAGCACTATCACAAAAATTTATATATTCAAATATATAATAATACGTGAGTACAATTCTGTCTCAAATACCTAACCACCATTTTGCATATAATTTAAGAGTAAATACTTTTCTTTCAGCCAGGGAGGAGGTCTTGAACATTGTTAATCGTTTTGCTTTTATTTATTTTATGAACGACACATATTTTGTCCAAATCTTGACGCCATAGCCGAATAGCCTTTTAAGAGTAAAATATTCACCTGACATATAAATATTGGTGATACATGCGTGTATATTTTGCACTTTATTTTTTCTTCGTTCTTTAATAAAAAAAATTAAATGATTAGCTAACTTAAACGTTTGAGATTGTTATATAGCCATCATTTCGTAAATATTAGATAAATGATCACAAATATAATGTGCCATTCCTAATTTACCTTTTTTATTGAAATAAAATGATGGATGATTTACGTTAATTTAAGCGTGTAAATACATGAACGAGATCATTTATCTATTATTTACGACATGTTGGCTATATAATAATGTCAAAATGTAAATATGAGTCTATAGCTAATGGACCCTTTTTTTTTAATATATAGTGCTGTTGACTTTTGTAATTAAGTTAGTATAAGGTTTAAGATGTTATTTGGTTTAAAACTCCTTAAAATTTAAGGAAAACTTTGTAGTCGTACGTCCCCTTTAAAATACTAGGGTGGATTTATTACAACTTGTCATATAATTAAAATAAACACCAGTCTAAGGTAAGATTTATAAACACAAAATCAAGAATTATATGAAAATGATATGAAAAATAATGTTTCTAAATTCGTCAATTTGTTTGTAGCACTGTAGTAGTAATACTATATGTAGCTGGGTGAGAAGCCACCACTGCATAATAACCACAGATTTAAAATATCCTTAAAAAAAAAAAAAAAAAAAGATTTAAACTAATACAGCCAATATAATATAACTTAGTGTATTTCTAAGACTAGCCAGAGGATAATTAAAACGCCACGTTGCTAATTACTCCTAATTTCAACGCCAACTATAAAAAGAAAATTTTGATAAATAATCAACCATTTCTCACACCAATCGTTTGCTTTAGAATGCCTATTGAAGAAACAAATCAATAAACTGATTTGCATCTTGTAAATCAAGGAATCTTGTAAATCACCAAAGAGATACCGGAGGGTTTTTATTTTCCTTTCTTCCAAAATTTGATTCACAAAACTACGACCATCATTGAGCTATAGATGGACAGACCTTAATGTCTAACTAAACCGAATGATAAATGAAAAAGAAATGACTAATGATGTGATTAGAAGAACATAGATCATATAATTGAAACCGAATGAATGCTCAACGTAAAAACTAACACTCCTACTCGATAACTCTCGTCACGATACCGACGCCAATAGTCCTTCCCAACGCTCTCAGAAACACCCTCCCGAGAACTCTACAGTTCAAGAACTCATCAACACACACCGGTTCTTGCAAAACCACCTGAATTTGAGCCAAAGAGAGAGAAAGAAACCAATGTAAGGAAAAAAAAAAAAAGCAATATACCGCAAGTGCAACAAATTCACCTCAAGAACAGCGCTCTGTTTCGCGACGAGGCACCGCGGAGACTTTTTCGCGACCTTGCCGGTCTTGGGGTCGAGCAGCGACAATATTTTCAAAACTCTCGCCGGCTCTTTAACGTGGTGTATGTGAAATTCCAACTGCGAGAATCCGATCACACCATAAACTTCTATGAGATTTCATAAAAATAAATAAATTAAAATAAAAGTTTCTACGATACAAACCTGAGTGCCAATTAAAATCGGAGTCGCCACATCCAAAACGAGAATCTTGATTTCCAAATGTTTCGCGACGTGAACCGGAAAATCGGGGTGGCAGAGGACCCCGCCGGCCACGACATTGGCTCCGTCGATGCCTAGAATACCAACTGCAACATTGTCACCGGCTCTTCCGACGGGACAAGACCGAGAATCTCGTTCCAAGCCCCGCACCGTGCCCACTTCTCCACAGGGAAGAACTAGGACCTAATATACAAAACATAGCAGATTCTCTTTAGTTAAATATTTCACCAGGAAACAAGAAGATAGATATAGTCCTCTGATACAATGATTTAATGCCCTTCTAGAGTACCTTCGATCCGGCCCGAAGAGCTCCGGTCTCCAATTTGCCACTGGCAGCCACTGGTCCAAGCGTTACCGATTTGATGACATCACATATAGGCATGACTACCGGCTTTGAGAGATCTCTTGAAGGAGGTTGGAACGAATCAATTGCATCCAAGAGGTTGGGTCCTTTATACCTGCATTTTCAGTAGACAAGTCGCACTTTTGATAATAGGTTTAAACTTTTATCTTTAAGAGTATCTTTTTGAGAGAGAGAGAGAGAGAGAGATCCAAGCAGATGATCTCACCAGGACGAGAAACGTGCATCGGAGGGAGGTGAAACGAAATTCTGATTTTCCATGACACTCAATGGAACCCAAGACACGAAAGAATCTTTAAAACCGCAGGAATGAAGAAACACCCGAACTTGTTGTTTGATCAAATCAAACCGTTCCCTAGAGTACCCGACAACATCCATTTTGTTGACAGCGACTATGAGTTGTTCGACCCCGAAACTTCTGATGAGTTGCGCATGTTCCCTTGTCTGCCCTTTCATACCATCCATACCTGCTTCGAACGAACCGAGCGAGGCATCGATTACAAGAACCGCCGCATCAGCCTGTGTTGCGCCCGAGATCATGTTTGGAACAAAATCTTTGTGCCCGGGAGAGTCTAGTACAACAACGTGATATCTTTTCGAATCGAAATAGGCAACAGCAACGTTCATTGTAACTCCCCTTTCTCTTTCTTCTGTGGTTTGATCCAGAGCCCATGCATAAGCAAAGGATCCCTTGCCCTGCTCAAATCATGAACATAATGTGAAATAAATAAATGACAGTATTCAACACCACCAAGGAATGATTTTGAAGAGAAAAGCTTTACCTGTGTTTTGGAATCTTTTTCATATTTGTGCATTTGCTTTTGTGATATCCGGCCTGAAAGGTGTAGCAGTCTACCAGAGAGCGTCGATTTTCCAGAATCAACGTGACCAACCTGTTACAAGGGTGTCCCAAAGAACACATATATCAATAAAACAAACACATATACAAGGATCTCGGTTCAGCTGATCATAAGACAAGACTAAAAGCTTCTTTACTCACGATGGCAAGGTTCAGTTGAATTAACGCATCCTCGGCTTCGTTGTAAAACATCCAATCCTCAGATTTATATGGCACTTTTGACGTAGCTTTTCTAGTATTGGTGCTACTTGGTCTAACATACAAACCCAAGCTACTCATATTTCCGGTGAGACTTTGTCCCTTATTTACAAAGGAATCACCGCTCTCGTCCACATAACCATGTCTGCCCTTCGAAGCTGATGTACCTTCCAACCTCTCATCGGCCGAGTCGATGCCGAGTGTAGTGCTCTCTTTCATGCTAGCTTTCACCGAAAAGTCAGACGTTTCGTCTACATTGTTGGCACTTCCTCGTATTTTAACCCCTCCTTTCTTTGATTGACTCTCTTTATCAGCTGGTACTGGGATGTTATCCAACTTTCCAGCAACCGATTTTCCCTTGAGTGTACCATCATCATCACCGCTGATGACTGAAGTTTTCGAGGAGTCAAAATTGGCTGGCAGTCGCATGTGGTTTAGGATAAAGTTCGTCTCAAATTAGTAAAGTAGCAAGATAGATCTGTAAAGAAAGAACCATTTACCAGAACAGTTTTTTTTTTTTTTCCACACGCCCAATTTTGTAATGATGTCGAAAGCATGTTATAATTAATGGCCAAGGATGCATGATGCTGAGCAATTGATATGGTTTTGGTAATTAAAAAGAAAAACTGATAATGAGTTTTGCCAAAAGTAACCCTGGACCGTGAAAGGGATAAAAAAAAAAGGATAGTTTTCAAGTGCAGACTGAAAATGATTGATAAGCAAAAGAAAAATTAAAGACAAGCGAACGTATAGAACTAAAAGTAAGAAGTAAAAGAAAAACTCATTTAAAAAAAGTTAAGAGGAAAGTCATCATAATAAAGATTGCCTTTGTAGTTGTTTACCCACAAAAGTGTCCATGCTGAATTTTCTTTTTTTAATAAATAATCTCTTTTTGTCCATTTAAAAAAGGGGCGACGTAGTAATCCCTCTGACTTGACATAACAAAAACATCAAAAGATTTGTTTAAATGACATAGACAGAGACCATTGAGATACCTTTTGAACCCATTTTGGAGGCGCGCAACCCATTTGAAACCACATCATCAGGGGACGGAGAATCAAACTTGAAAGGAACTGGATTATAAGTAAAAGCACGTTAATAACTGTAAACACGGTTTTATTTTAGTACACTGTAAACACAGTTTTATTTTAGTACACTGTAAAACACAGTTTATAATCACTTGATCAGACTTTATGGAAGAAAAAAATGGCAAAAGCTTAGAAAAGAAGCATCTCAACAACAAAAGGGATAACTTAAAAAGGTAATAATACATATCTGCATCCTTTTTCAGAAAAGATGCAGACCTATATTAATCCGACGATTGTCATGAGTACTATGAATCCCATGGAATTCATTTAATCGTCCTGGGAAATTCCCAAGCTTGTGGAAGTTATTGCCCTTGTCAGTCTTAAAACCATCATTCTGCAGCTGAAATAACGTAGCAGATTTGGGTGGCGGATGCAGAAGTGAAGAAAATATAGACTTGGCCAACATGGATGCCTCGGTATCTTTGGAAACTGCACGAAATAGATCTAACTCTATGAAAGATAACTACTTTCAAATAAAACCTATCTGCATCATGGATACTAACATGGATGTTTCTGCAAAAGGCAGGCGATAAAACCCACTTAAAAAGAAGGTTCTGACTGCAATTGAGTCTAAAATGAAACCATAAAACCCACTTAAAAAGGAAGTTTCTTGTTGATTCAACACAGCACAGTAACAAAGGGAAGGCCAAAAAATCGCAATTCTTAAAATAAGTACATGCAGCAAGGGATCACAAAATTTAAAGAAAATCAGTCGGAGACAATAGTGTACCTGTTCTGTTACCATCGCTGGCCTTGGGCAAAGGATTGCGAACAACCCCACATATATCACAGGCTGGCATATTCTCATTGTTATCGTATGTGCATATGGAACAACTCCAGATACCATGCTTTTCAGGTGCTGCTTTAATTTCTACAGCTTCAACTGCAAGAGCAAATCTAGTTTATTAATATTTAAGAGTAAAACACTGTCAGATATCAAAAACCTTCAAAAAGAAGAAGAAAAAACTAGTTGACACTTGCCAGAAAACCAAAAATAATTGGAAAGCATGTATACAACTTCCATAATAATAATAAACCAACTATCTTATCAATCAGTAGGCGTGCACAACTGAACAGAACCATCATGTCCGTTTCAGGCATTTATGAAAAGTGTACTATCTTTTTCCAATTTGTACACATACAGCACAGCACTACACAGTAAAGGAGACGCCAATCAGTTATGGTATGGTCTATCTACAAAGCTCTAAATCTCGAGGGCTCTATCTACAACCCAGCGTCTGCGTTTGTGATTTGGATTGAAAACGAAACTAGGTAACTAATAAGATTAGTGAACGAAATTCGATCAAGAAACCAACTAACCATCTTCCTCTTCCTCTTCCTCCTCTTCATCGAAATCGTAATCCTCCTCGTCAAAGACATCATAGTCATCAAAGTTGTCGTAACCCACTCCAGAGTTGAATTTACGAGGCATGGTTGCCTCTACCGCATGAACGAGCAAAAAGTATTACGCCCTGAGAAAACAACAGTAAGAAACCTGACGAAAACCTTCTGTAAAACAATTTTTATTTTACAAGGTAATGACTAAACCATCAAAGAATGCATAACACGACTTTCCATTGCGAGCAAGAAGATGTCTAAAAATATATTTGTTCCCTTCCATCAATGAAGGCTCACATAAGAATATCAGTATCTGAACCAGAAAGTTGAATGAAACAAAAAGAACCAAGTGCACAGCTCACACATTGATCAACAATGCAGTATCAGTATAAAAAAGCCAAATTCTTGAGAAATCTTGAATGTTAACGACAAAATAAGCATTGAAAGCGTCAATAATCAAATAAATTGCGCCAATTTACAATGGATTCTTGCTCATTTCACCCACAGCAACATAATAAGCCATACGATACAATTACAGTAAACCCTCGCGACCGACAGAAACAGAAATCAAAAAGCTAATACAACATTTATGGTTCCAGTGAAAATGTGTTGGTTCTTCAGATGATTTCAAAGCTGGAAAACAATCGAGAAATAAAAGGTATTTCAAGATCACGAGTGTTTGGAATTTACCTGGATAGAGCAAGAGAAGCCGCAAGGAAATGAATTCCGAAACCTTGTCTTTTGATTTATTGGTATTCGTATTACTTAAATCCTCTCTCTCTCTCTCTCTCTCTCTCTCTCTCTCTCTCTCTTTAGTTGCTCGAGATTCGACTGGTCACAAAATACAAAAAAAAATCCCACCGAATTCTTTTCGTTTCCCAGAAGTGACTCTTATATTTCTTTTTTCCTTTGCCTCTGTTCTCTAATATATCAAGTTCGTGATAAAATAATATATATATATATATATTTTTTTTAAATAAACAAAGTTCATAACTCCAAAAGGCAAGGTCCACAAAAGGGGAAATGCAATAAGAGTGAAAAAAAATTATCTTGACACAGATATTATTAAATTCATGTTTACTTTATCAATATCATCAAACATTTAAAACTTTAACACTTTAACTGTTCTATTTTATAATAAGAGAGAAAATTATTTGCTAACAAAAATACTATATTGTGAATTGTGATCGTTTTTAATCTCGTGATCGAATTGTCACGAATTATGGAAGGTATTATAATATATGCAACTCATTTAGAATAAAACTGTTAAATTTTGATTATTGATTGATTGTATTTAATGATATTTGTGTCAAAATTAAAAAAAATTAAAAAAAAAAAAAAAAAAACACCTAGTCCAAATATCACTTCACTTTAGATTAAGCATTTGAGCACACATTCTACCAAACTCCTATCACTTTATCGAAATCAATCAAAACTTAAATTTGACAATTCTATTACTAAATTAAAGAGAGAGAAAGAGTATTATTTTCTTATAAAACTATCTTTTTTGTGACCGGTTTTTTATTTATTTCGTGATTGACCTGCAATCCTGCGCATCTGGAGCTCAAAAGTTGGACGGGACTTATCCAATTTTTTTTTCTTAGAATTTGGACAGTCCAAATTCCTAATTAATCAATGTGAAAAAGGTGATTGGACCCCGTATTAAATCGAAAAAGTTGGTTGAATCCCATAATAAATTTGGTGTCCAATTTTTCCAACATGATAAATGTTTTTTTTTTCAAAAATTCTGGGCCATTGAATTTATTACCGTTTGAGATCCAATGGCCACAATTTTGTTACCGTTATAGGGTCTGAAATTTACAAAAATATATTTTTTTTAATCCAAAAACATTTCTCTTATAAGTACTCCCCCAACAACACTTATTTCTTCGCACATCTCTCATTCTCTCTCAAATTCACACATGAAAAAAAAAATGTCTTCTCCTTCAAAAAATTCACAACCTCAACAACACAAACCACTCTGCCTAAATCAAGGTTATCTCAAAAATTGGTTAACTTTGACACAAATTAACCAACTTAATTACCAAAACATCGAAGGTTTCACGGAATTTGATCCAACTCCTCAACCTCAATTTTCTTATGAACTTCCCACTTTTCAACCTTTATCCCCATATAATGTTTCTCCACACCATTTTCCACCACCCATCCAAATCCTACCATCATCCGACCATTTTTCACACGAAGGCTATGTCCCACAAGTGACACGCCTTTTTGAAGATCCACAAAATCATCGACATGAAGAGGTGGATGAAGAGGAGGATGGTGTGGATGAAGAAGGGCAACCTCCCACCAATGTAATCCAACCCCGACGAAAATCCACCACCGACACTCAACACACACAAGAAGAGGATGGAGTTCGGCCACAAGTAAAATTTCACAAGAGGACTTGATTCGAAATGTGGAAATATTTTGAGCGTTGCCTCGGCCCCGATTTACAAAAGTGTGGAAAGTGTAACATTTGTGGTGAAATGATCTCCGCCGACAACGAAAAGCATAAGACAAAAATGTTGATCTCCCACCACCGCAAGTGTGCAAAACCTCATGGCATCACGGACCAAAATCAAGTAAGAAATTTCAACTCCCTAGACCATAGAAGAAAATTTGTTAGATATGTAATAGGGTCGGATTTACCTTTGAGTCATATTGAATCTGTTTCTTATCTAGACTATATTGGTTATTTTGTTCCAAATGAGCATATGGT
Source organism: Urtica dioica subsp. dioica (assembly GCF_054948205.1). Classification (NCBI taxonomy): domain Eukaryota; kingdom Viridiplantae; phylum Streptophyta; class Magnoliopsida; order Rosales; family Urticaceae; genus Urtica; species Urtica dioica. The sequence goes on from NC_142762.1 coordinate 34,033,952, forward strand.
TTCTAGACATACAATAAGGCGTGACATTTTGAAATATTTTGGAAGAAGAAAAAAAAAACTAAAAAAAATTATTTATTCGGGGTCTTTTTCCGTAGCCTTAGCATCCGATATATGGACGGAGAAGACTAAAGTTAACTATGTTAGTGTTTTTGTTCATAACATAGGTGATGATTAATTTTTTAACAAAAGAATTATTACTTTCAAGTGTATTCATGAAATTTACAGTGCCGATAATCTTTTGAAGATTATTTTTTATGTTATACAAGAACGGAAAATAACTAGAAGAATTATCTTTGTCACATTAGATAATGTCACTTCAAATACTAGAATGATTAAACTACTTGCCGAAAAAATTGGATGTTATGGAAATCTTTTGTACCAAAGATGTGCCACTCATATTATAAATTTAAGTGGTCGGCCGGGGGTTACAAAATTTTCTCCCACCATTGAAAAAATTAGAGGTTATATTGGGTGGATAATTACTTCAAATGCTATAGTCAAATAACTCAAAAAAGACAATTGTATAATGACCTCCAAGAACGAATTTTTCAATTAAACAATGACACGCATTGGAATTTCACTTTTTTAATGCTCACTCATTTCTTGGAGGAAAATTATGTTAATATTACCGTTGCTTACATCAACTCAATTCATGGGTTAGATGCCATAAGCGCCGATGATATTAAATTGACAAAAATTTGGAGTACTTTTCTAAACCTTTTTTACATCCAAACTTGTTCATTGTCGGCCGTTTATACACCAACATCTCATATAGCTATTCATTCGTTGTTGTAAATTGCATCTTGAGAGGATTTTATAGTTTACGGAAAAATTCCATTGTTGTATGGATGTACTTACTATTCTAGACCTTCGTAGTAAATTTGAAGGGTTGAGGGGAATTTTTGAAAGTTTAAGAACATGTTTACAAGGCATATTACGTTACACATGATCACACCATAGTGGTCGATGGGTTTTATGATCTTTTCAGAAATTACGAAGTGAAATATGCCATTCTAACCGCGAATCCTTTTCCTCGGCAAAGAAGTTCATCTACTAGAGGAGCCACCGCTTTCCGACTAATGCGACAACTTACCGGTCAGCTTTCTCCGCAATCATCTTCGAATGCCGAGATCAACCCCTGCAACTCAACCCGATGTGCGGCAATGGATGATGATAACATAGACCTCTTGAAGAGGTGGAAAGAACATAAGAACATGAAAATGTTTTTCCGATGTTGTCCAAGATGTCTCGTGACATTCTAACCATCCTCATCTCCACCGTATCTTCTGAAGCCGCTTTTAGTAGCGTTGGACTAATTCTTGATGACCAACGTGCTAGCCTATCTCCCGAAATGGTCGAGACACTCACAATTGGAAAATATTGCTATCAAGCCGAGAAGCGAATACAAGAAGAATTTGAGATTGCCGAATTCGTCGAGCAATTTTCAAATGTCAATGTCAATTTGAATGAGGAAATTTGAAACTTGATCACTTGTAATTTTCATTTGGATGATTGTAATTTTCATTTGAAACTTTGTCTTTTGTATTTTTCATTTGAAACATTATCTTTTTATTTTTCATTTGACCTTTGTATTTTTCATATCAAAATTTTTATTTTTATTTTTCATTAATCAAAGTTATGATGTTATCCATATTATTTCTCATTTGAAATTTTTATTTTTTTTATTTTTCGTTAAGTTTCTAATTTTTATTATGGTTTTCATATTTACCTAAAACTATAAAATCCTTTCAGAAAAGTCCTTTGAATATAATATTAACAATAATTATTTAAAAAATATGGAAATATGGAATTCCATATTCCAGTCCAACTTTTATGGAAAATAAAATTTGGAATCCATAAAAACTTGGAATGGACTCTTCCATCCCATAAAAAATTGGGAAAGTATTTTATGGAATTTGGACGTCCATAAGCACAGGATTGCTGACCTACCATAAAATTTTAGAATCGTTCACGAAATTCTTGAATGCTTGAAAAAAAAAGAGGCGGCTTTGGTTGTCCTTCTTGAGATTATTAATAACAACCATGGCAGCGGCATCAATTTCTTTTATAATTTTGTGATCGAGTTGTTACGAAATTATGTATTTCGTGACCGATCTATCACGAAAATATGAAGGGTATCACAATTTTTGCACAAATCATTTTGTAATCGAATTATTAAATTTTAAGTTTTGATTGATTTTTTTGAAGTGATATGAATTTAGTAATATTCAAATCTATTGAGATTAGCAGAGTAGCTCATAAGTGTGTGTGACTCAACTCGTGTTTTGAATTTTGATTTTTCACGTAAACCAGTTTAGCTTTAGAGTGATTTGGGTACATTTTATTTATTTATATTACCACCGATGAATATCCTTTCACATGCATTATACACATGTTGTATATGTGGAATCCGGGAAATGGGATCCCTTGGTCCCTCCCATATTTTGCGAGAAATGGAACTACCAGAACCGCAAAAAATGGTACCAGGAAATCTCAGAACCATTTTTCACGTTACCGGAAATTTCTAGTACCTTATTTTGCGTTTTGGAAATTCTCATATTTCCCATAATTTTTTTTTCTCTTACTTTAATCATGAATGCAATTAAAAAAATCCCATATTTTTCAATTAAAAAATACAACTTAAAAAAATGGTACTCAATGATGTTAAACGGGGATCCCGATTTTGTCCTATTTTCCGGATGGTTCCGGGACAAAAGTCGCGGTACCAGATTTTATAATATGATTTTTTTCCATTTCATGCACGGTACCAATAATACGGGAAATGAGGTCCCGCGGGATCTCATATAGCCAGCTTTACTCATGATATTAATCATTCCACGTAGTTTATCTTTAATATTATCAAATATATAACTGAGGATCTAATTTTTTTTTCTTAGAGCTATTACGATCTAATTGTGATTTTATTAGTAAATTAAGTGCATAGAAAATCCGTTTATGTAATTAAATTAACTAGATGATATCATTAAGTATATGGGACGATACCATAATATTACTGAAGTCTACCACTGATAAATATCATTAGAATTACAAAATCATTTCACCATTCTATTTATTATTTCCTTAAACTCCTTTGGTGATTGTGCACAAACATTCTTTGTAGAATGAGATCATATCACAATGTTTAATTCAGTGAGTACTCCCAGTTAAATACTAGACCTATTCACTAAGCTTAATATTGAACCATTATAATTCACAAACCTTTTCATTGGCTCCACTAACTCAACGCATTGACATGAAAATCTATCGGTTCATATGCTATAATTTTATACAATATGCAAGATCTATTGAATACCTTTCATGATTTACCCTTGATCCTTGATGAATATCACTAATTACAAGTAATTTAAAAATCATTTTTTCATCCTAGTTATTATTTCATCCAACTCTTTTGTTGGTTATGCATAACCATAAGCATTCTTTGTGGTGTTGAGCTACTCTTTCATAGTGCTTGAGTGTTCTTTGCTGAATACTAAGCCTAATTAATTTATCAACGCTATCAAGAATAAACTTTGATGTGATACACATTGCATTTCAACAATCTTATTTATGAATTACATATATATAAGACTCATAGCTCCAACACTACTAAGTCATTTTATCAACTACCTAATTATAACTTCGTGTAGAAAAACCTTGATCAATGACTCATCAAGTAAAAATAGCTACCCATAAATAATTATATCTCATTTAGGTATGCTCGACTTTAATACTTAAAAGAATCGAGTGTATACTTAAATATACACCCACGTTAACTTCTTTTTTTTTCATCTATCCTTTATTTTTTAAATACACTATAAACCAACATTTGTTATGTAACTATTTCATCATTTTTATACATAAAATAATATAATTAAATATAGAATGTTGCATATAAAATTAATTTATTTTATCTAAATAGAAGAATATCAAACAATTTGTTTATAACGATGTCAAATAATATTCGAGATATAATTAATTTTCATTTTTGTATATTTTTTTCAACATAAAGTAGTATATACTATATTTACAAATATATATAAAAATATATATATAAACTTATTTTGTGTACATTTGTCATGTAAGCCCCTCTGTTTATTCCTTTTTTTTTTGCAGTATACCCTACAGGAACGATTTACTTATCGCTACGCAATTACCCTTTTATTCCCGAGAAAACCCCAATAAAACCCTTGCGTTCAAGAATATACCCATAAAATTTGAGCAATAGCAGTAAGTAGTAACTTAGTCCTTGGTTCTTATATGTAAGACTACAATTTTATAGTTTATACTTTATACACACAAAATTTGTGATCCAACATCATGATAAATGAATATATACAGCTCATTATTATGTGAGGAAAATTGGGAGAAGCGTTAATTCTGCTTCTCTTGCTGTGTGTGTATTTAGATAATTGGTATGTATTGCCTCTTGTTCCAGAAATCTTTCCTCTTTATGCCTATCTGTCTGACAATACCGACTCACTCCACGAAAGCATAAAATCTCTGATAACACTCGGGAAGTCTGTGAGCCACGAACATTGCATTGAAACATAAAAATAAAATATTAATAAGAGAATATATAAAACTGTTTATAGAATGGGCTCTCGTTTGTGGGCATTGTTGGATTAGAAAGCTCAACGAAGCGGAATCCAAATAATCATCAATAAATAGAAATTATGTACCTCTTACTACTTCCACAGCTACCGATGGCACGTCAATCTCATCTTGAACTAGTCGATATACATCTACAAGCTGTAAAAAGTGGATTTGTAAGTATAGAGTAGCTTTTTTCTCGGAAAAGAAGAGCGAATATCGATATTAAATTTGCTTACTTCTTGAATGTGAAGCTTTGAGTCTTCGGTTAGAGCGAGAAGAAGCTGTCTGCGGATGCCTTCGTCGAGAAGGATTGTGCGAGCTCCGTCTTTCATGGTGTCTGTGAGGTCCAATTTCATTTGCGAGTCTCTTGTCTTTTGGCTGCTCATTTAAACAGCCCGGGAAAATATTAACATCAGAAAAATTATTAAATCTTAAGCAGAGCAATAGAGAGATAGCGATGGAGAGTTGTGAACGAGTGAGAGAAAGAAAACATACGTTCCCTTCACTTGTAATGCCGGATTTCTGCTCATCTTGGCCACGTTTTCTTTCGCAAGACTAATGAGGTTCTCGAGACGTTTCCACTGGAAAAGACCATCTTTGAACAGAACCTGAAATGCCGAGTTTGTTATTAGGAGCAGTTTATAGTCACCAGAAACTATAACGGCATTCAAAAGGAAAAGAGAGAAAAAAGGCTTGATTAATTAGCCTTCTCGGAAATTGTAGATTCTAAAGAGAGACATAGAGGAATGGTTTTGAACTGACCTGTATAAGGCGTTCTCGTAAAGCAGGGTTTGGATCGGTTAAGAGACGTTTCGCAATGTATGGATAGGCAACCTATTTGAGGCAAATAATGTCAGAATATTTCGGTATATTAACTTGAAATTTAATCACAGCTAAAAGATCTTAAAAAAATTGAATCTATATGAATTGTCATCTACAAACATGCTCTGTATTAGGAGAAAAAGTACACGAAACCATTGTAGGTCCTAAAATATAAATATGTTTAACCCCTGGGGTCTTAGCTTAAGGCTCCATTTAACATTTTAACATGATTAACTGCACAGATACGAAAATGTTCCTACCTATGAACTAAAAGAAACTGCAAATAAATATATCATACCTCAAGAAATTTAAATTCCGGTTTCAGGGTGAAACAGATGCCCTCTTGAGTCAATAGAGAACGAATAACAAGAGAAAACCTCTCAGGGATACGAATAGGATAATTGTAGACCAATTGGTTAAATTTCCCTGCAACACAAATTGCAAAATTATTCGCTAGCTGCTTTCTGTAAGTGCAATATATTACTAGCAAAAACTTTAAGAACTACTACTCTTGATGGACACAACCCCATAATTCAAGGGACAAAGCGACACAACCCCCATTATTCAAGGGAATATAGATAATGTATTCTTAACAGAATAAATATGAGGAATATATTTTTTTTTATATTTGGTGCTTTAAATTACCCGTAACACTTCGGAAATTGAAATCAGAGAGCCCTTTCCCGGAAGAATTTTGCCAGATTGCTTCGAGGGCAGGAATAATAGGAGCAACCTCAGTCCCAGGAGCCAAAAATCCAAGCCTGGTGAAGTCATTGGCCATTTCCGCATAGTCCTCGTTAACAGCATGGACCACAGCATCAATCAAAATCTGCTTGTTTTGCTGAAAATAGAGAGAGGGCAAATAAGAAGCACAAAGATGCTAAACCCGATATAAAATTGGAACGGGAAATAAAAATAGCGAATGGTAGTATCTTCTCTTTGCAAGAACGTAGTTTACCTGACTAAGCACAGCAACGTTACCGAAATCCACATATGCAATGCGCCCATCCCGCATAGCAAAGATGTTGCCAGGATGTGGATCTCCGTGAAAGAGTCCAAACTCTAGCAATTGTCGCAAAGCAGCACTTACACCAACAGTTAAAAATCCATCGACATCAATGCCAGCTTCTTTTATTGCCTGAAACACGTTGAGCATTAGCAGAAAAGAATGTGACACTTCTGTATTTGCCGAACAAAAATAAAAGAGTTGTTGGCACTTGGCTGGCATCACTATTCTGACGACGATACCTGCGGGTCAGTGCACCGAATTCCATCAATCCATTCCATCACTAAAACTCGCTGTCCGGAAAGTTCTTTGTAAACCCCGGGGATCTTTACAGTTGGATCATTTTTGAAGTTCTCAAGAAAATCTTCTAAATTCCGAGCCTCCTGAGACATTCAAATTAGGAATTTATCAAAGACTGCATGTGCCAAAAGCATCCATACTGATCTGTCAAGTGTAACAATAAAGTTGCCAACCACCCTCCTATAGTTAGTTATGAACTTATGATAAAGCATATTGGACTTGCCTCACATCAATGTTATAAAACATGAGTGTCCCTTTAGACAAAGACCTGGTAAGTTTTAAATTTATGCTCTGATGTAAAACTACTAAATTTCAAAAGGGAAGATCTGAAAGGTACCAAAGTATAATCAAGTTCCTCCAGAAGCTTCTCACCGAATTCATCAACTATCAGCTCGGCATTGCAGCCCAGCTTCTGTAGACTTATTCCATTCAAGAACGAAGCCAAAGTGCGGAAAAGAAAAAGATCCCTATATATTATGGGCTCAATCTGCGGCCTTTGGACCTGAAATTGAGGTTGATCATCATGCCATTAGATTCTTTTAAAAATGGATCCAAAGGTGGTTGTTTTTCTTTATCAGATCCACTTGACAAGCTTCATACCTTTATGGCAACATCCTCGCCAGAGCTACGTAATGTAGCCCGGTAAACTTGACCCAAACTTGCTGCAGCTATTGTCTGTGATGAAATTTTACTGAATACTGCTTCAAGGGGTTGTCCCAATTCCTCTTCAATTATGTTAAAAGCAACCTAGATAGTTGGAAAACATAAATTTGTTTGTCATATTGACATTTTCAATCACAAAAAGAACCAACATGGCAGAGTTTTTTTTTTTTAATTTTTTTACCTCATTAGGGAAAGAAGGAACATCATCCTGAAGAATGCAAAGTTCATTCATGTAATCTTCTCTGATAATATCAGGTCTGTTTGCAAGAACCTGTCAAACAGTAAGAAGACCAAGCATCAGAGAGATACAATGGCACGGGTATTTGATTCCTTGCATAACCACATATTAAATTTTGTGACTTATAACAGCTGATTTCTAAATACTATGACTCCTTGAACATTGGTTCGGTTCAATGAGTGACATTCGTGAACATTTTGGAAATTCGTCAAGAAAATATCAATTTGAGAAAGACCTGAGAAACCTGAGAAAGACCTTGGTAAACCGGTCATTAATACCAATTTGAGTATAAAATTAGTAATTAATCGAGTGTTTAAATTTTTTTTTAAGTTGGATTAAAAGACAATGTTCTGGCAGTTATGTATCCTATCACAAAGATGGCTAGACAACCCAAAAGTGACAACAAAATGTCATTGCGAAATCAAATGCAAACCAACAAATCAAGGTTATGAAAGTTCGATATGCTTGCACATTACACACCTGACCGGCTTTAATAAAAGAAGGTCCTAAATCGCATAGGAGATTTCTGAGCTGACGGGCGCGGAATGGAACAACCTCTTCATCCCTTCCGACCAAGAAATCGTACGTCAAGGTCGACCAATACAGACCCAAACTCCACACTATCTCTACTCCTCGAAGAATCAGAGAAACCACAGCTCCTCTAGATTCCAACACCTTGCTTCTCACCTACTCAAAGAGACAACAAAAAGGAAATAAAAATAATCGCCTCACTCGAGCCAATCAACTAAAACAACAATCTGATAACCAAAATGATCAATTTTTTTCTCCTTCGAGTGTTCATCCCCATTCCAAACTTCCAATTTTGAGCCTAACAGACAACTAAGACTAATTCGCTAATATGACGGTCCAATTTTAAACAATTCTAACCATTTGAAACTCCACAAACACGACAAAATATACAAACAGTAGCAGAGACGATCGTACCGTTTCAGGAGTGTACTTTCGGAACGGAACGCAAACTCCGCGCTCAAAATCGAGCTGCTCCATGGCGGCGCTGGACTTCCCCGTCACCAAATCCGCCGTCGCCGAAGTCCGTCTCGACGTCGCGCCACCGGCGGAGCTCAAAACCTTGAATCCAAAGCATTTTCTGTGGCTGATTTTTCCACTCCTCCTTCTACGATCGCTAATGAGTATCGGAACCGTTCGATTGATCGATAACTGAGCTGTGCGAGAGCAATTCACGGTGCATAGCATATCCATCTACTGGTTTCTTGTTCGTCTCTCGTTTCTATGTTGCAGAAGCCGAAGAAGAAGAGATATAACTTATATGATGTTGTCTCTTTTGTGTCCGTACAGCACTAGTGGAGAGTCGTTGAAGAAGAAGGAAGAGGAAACTTTAAAATTCAGTTGATTAATATTTTATATAAAGTATTATAATAATACGAAAAACTGGACAGCCACACGAAATGCAAACAAAGCTATTATTTTGTTCCTTTATTTTTTAATTACTCGACTTTATCGATGAATTTTGCTTGGCTCATAGTCATAGATGACCGAACCGTCTCGGCTTCCAACTCCAAAGTTGTGTTGGAAATAAACAACTCGACTTCGTAAGAGTTATCCATTATCATGTGTTGTAACAGGTGACGTAAACGGTTTTCTAAAAAGAACATCAATTGCTGTACTTAAAATGAAATGATACTTTAAAAAAAAAATTGAGATATTAACACGAATATTATCATTTATTTGTGTGCATTTACTCATTTTTAATCAAAACTAAAAATGCCTTCAAAAAAAAAAAAAAAAATCAAAACTAAAAATTGACAGATCTATTATTAAGCTTTACCTGTAAAAAAAATTTGTACCCTTAAAAATCAATCACATTTTAAAATTTGAAAAAAAGAAGTTGCGTCACTCTCTTCTCCCTCTTTTTTATTTTCGTGCATTTTCATTTTAGTCTCTTTATCTCTCTCGCCTTCGTCCATTTTCCGTCTAAAACCAAAACAAACCAGAAAAACTCTAACCTTTTAATTAGCGAACCCAATGACAAAGCCTCAAAAAGGGAACTCGAGCAAGATTGTTCAACTTCCGCCGTCCACACTCCGTCGAAGCCCTAGGTCGGCGTCGAAAATTGAAGGAACAAGAAAATTGCCGTCGTCTCTTAAGCGAAAGGCCACAGACGCTTTGTCTCTCGAGCAAAAAAAAAAAAAAAGGAAGGTCATAATCTCTGCCCAAGATCCCGATGTTTCCGCCGAGAACGATGACATGGTCATGATGAAGCTAAACATGAGAAGCAAAGACAAAGGGAAATCTTATGTTATAGAAGAGGCAACGTCAAAACTCATTGCGAAAAAAGTATGTATTTAGGATACAAACCCATTTGGTGGAAAAGATGAACAATCTGTTTGTGCATGTGATGTTTATGTGAAAAATTGTTGTTTGGTTTTAGTGTTGATGTGCATGTACTGTGTTAAAAGAACGGGTTACATGTATTTACTCATGTTTATGTATCACGAAATAGGGAATTCGGGATAGATTAGTTACGAGTTAGGTGATTTCGTGACATATAGGTCACGAACTGGTCAGTTTCGAGACACTTGAATCACGAAAACAACAACTTCGTGATAAGCATGTAATTGACTTTGATTGTTCTGTAATTGACTTGTTTGCCAATGTGATGTTTTTGTGTAAGGGTGGACACGCTAATTTCTTGAAGAAAGTATCAGAAGGTGTAGTATCATTTTTCATAGGGGAATTGATTGGATAATTTCCTAACCATGTTATCCCCTCGCAAGCCAGAGGTACATGCCTTTTTTCCCAATCCTGTTTTGGGCAGTTTACGGATCAAGAAAAGATTGTCCGATCATCTTCGATCATGAATCATTTGATCACGAGGACCGGGAGGTTTGAGGGTGGTGAAGTTTCTGACAAACTCCTATTCGAGATAGGAGGGTGAGTTCAAGAATTCACAAGAAAACACTTCCAGGAAATGACATTTCTCAAATTCGTTGAAAAGTACGATGAGTTCACATTCAAGAAGGAAGTTGGGTCCAAGAACGTCTACGAAACCATTTATCAACTCCCATTTACAGGAGCAAGTTGATTAATTCATTTATCCATAAAAGCAAGTAATGACCGATAGAAAAAGAGGTAAAGTACCTCAAAGTCTACTTTCTAGTCAATGTCCTCCTTGGTAATGAGGTAAAAATGAAGTCCCTGAATGTGGATTTTTTAAGCTTTTCGAGGACCAATATAAATTAAATAGCCATCCTTGGGGAAACGTGGTTTGGGATTTCTTCGTTTCGAATGTCCGGAAGTTTGTAGATAAGCTGGAGCTTCCATCGGAGGAATAGCATTCAAAGGAAAAGAAGATGAAGATCCACCTTCCCAGTTTCCTGGAGCCGCTTCAAGTATATGTATATGAGTGTTTGCCATTCTTGACGGCGATAAACGTTTGTGAGAAAGTATCTACCATAGCTCGGCCATTATTGCATCGGTGGAAGTCTACTGGCGTCCTCCTGGAGAGAGATATGAAGTTAATCAAGTTCCAAGAGGTAAGATATTTAATTTCCAAGAGATATGATTTTTTTTCTTCATGTTTTTCTAGCTATTTTGTTTACTTTTTGCTATTTAGATAACTTTCCGAAAGCTTGGCTTCTTTGTGGTCAAGACGTCTAAAGCCCTTGTTGATAAACGACTTCCAAAAAAGGAAAAATTAGACGACCTTCAAGCTGAAGCTGAACCTCAACCGGATAATAATTCATATGAGATAACAATTCATAGTATATAGCTTAAGTGGTTTCGTGACTATTGTCTCATGAGATATATATTTCATGATTGTTGACTAGCATGTCACGTAGTACATGGTTTTGTGTTGGATTGACCACGAGATCATGTATTTCGTGACATTTCGGTCACAAAATTATCTTATTTTGTAACTGATGCTTCATTATTATGATGTTGTTACTGTTGTCGGTGGATCGAGCGCGCATCAAACACGAACAATCGCTCCGATGCGACTCGTTTGAGATGATTCTACCATATAACCATATTAATGCGGAAAAATAATTAATTACGCTGATCATAAGCTAATTAAATTATGGTTATAATTAACAAGATCTAGTTATGTTTAATTAATTTAATTCACGAGAGCATATAAGTCAAGCAACCGATATAAGAGTAAACGAGTACTTAAATTGATTTTCGGTTCAGCTACAGAACGCTCCAATCCAATCGCGTACTCCTTGCGTTGTCTTGATGAAGGACTCGAGGATGACACCTTAGTCTTCCGAAACGTAATCTCCGAGACGAATAAGAAAGATGAGTAGGCACAGTCTTTATCTCACTAGATCACGAAACTAGGTGTTTCGAGATCTCTCTCTTATTTTACTAAGAATGGAAACGAATTTCCGAGGGGAGGAGAGGCAGAAGTGCACGGCCAAGAAAGGCTGCAATGCACGAATTTTTCTCAAAAAATATGCTTAAAATAATTGCTTATTTTTGTCTTCTCATGAACCCCTATTTATAGTAGTAAAAATGAGATATTCATGGAATCTTCCAGAATATTTTATTTCCTTTTATTGTGTTCACACTAGTGGATTAAATCTAGGCCATTGGATCTCAACAAGTGAATCCTACTTTTTCTCTCATCCATCAGATCAATATCTATGAGATATTATTCTTTTATTTAAATAGAGAATAATTTATTTAGTGAGATAATAAAGGAGAATATATTATTCTCCTAAATATTCTCATAAATACTTTCTTTTAAATAATGAGAAAATATAGGACAATATCTTATATTTTTTTCTCTCCTTTATTTAAACAACTAAAGAGAAAATATTGGTAAATACCAATTATGTATTTTCGAATTTGATGGCACACGGCCAAGGAGATTTGCGCAAACCCTAGTGCCAAATAACCAAATTCGAATTTTCCATGTGTGCAAGGCCAAATTGCTTAAAACCCAATTAATCATTTATTTACTTGGTCCAACAATAAACAAATAATTAATAATTGTTTATTTACTTGATCAAACAATAAATAAACAATTCTACCATAAATATTTATTTAATTCTGCGAATACCCGTTTTCCAGAATTAATGCTGTCAATCACAATTACAGCAAGTGAGATTAATAATGATAAACATTATTATACGAAATTTCTTATCCGCCTTTATCAGAGCCGAATCGGGGACTATGGACCTAGTAATAGGAGCTTAACAAATCCGATGAAAAAGACGAAATAGTCCTTTCTCTTTTGTCCATCGATTCGTCTAATCTTGGTCAAATACTCCACCTTGTAACCCAAGACTAAACTCTCCTTTATACTAGAATTATATTTACTAATCGTGACGAGTGTCCACTGATATAGTTAGTTCGTGATCAAGATCCTCCAGGTTCAACCCGTGTCAAGAGAAGTCAATTTTTCCGTTATACTTCTCTTGATACATATCAGCCCTAAGCATTGTTGCTTCCCCAGCGAAAGATTCTTCGAAAGTGCTAGCAATCTATTGGTTCTGGAATCAACCCTTAGGTGAGAGAACATTAACCTTCTTTCAGGAAGGCTGGATTCCGTATCTGTAAATCATTTCCCACTCGAATTATGCTCTGAGAAAACTCCCAAGACATAAGCTGTGATTAGCATGAATAGCTTTTTAGCGAATGAGTCAAAGAGCTCAGTAACATAACCCAGTGTCCATGATCAATTCAGGATTTAGATCAAGTCTTACTATGACCATCATAGTGACCTCGGTTAGTGTGTCGTAACGGTCCTTAAACGACACATCTACACCAAGACCTGTCCAAGTCGTACACTTACCACAAGTGTAGAATGCTCTCACATAGTGATCAGCCTTCACCTATGTGTTCCACATATATGACTTTAGATATAGCTTTCCAGGCGTATATCAGTCATCGACCTCATTTTAGCTCACCGCCCGAACTCAGGTGCCCAGCACGTGACTCAGTTTAATACGGAGGCTATGGAAGATAGTTGTTATTGATTCTAATTGTTTAGAACTTAACCCACTAATCATATAATGCTAATAAAGTAATCTTATTATCGAATTTAGTAATCATTTATTCATTATCTTCAAGTGGGCAATATTATTCCTAACAAAAAATGCATTCATTTAAAGGATCACGTTGTCGTAGGCTCCAATATGAAATAATGGTTTGATCAGCTGCTATCGGAGAGAATCGACAATGATATTGTCGTTACACACTGCATGATAAGTTCAATATATTTTTTTGTAACCAAAGACTTTCTCCACAATAATTCACATTCCATTATTTCTTGCTCATGTCTAATTTTACTCGAATGAGTTCACTTTACTCAATGACCTCTATAATTTCATGAGAAAATAAATAGAGGGTATTTGTATCATTTTGGCCAACTTAGGGTTTTATATATAAGATTAAAAACATAAGGGGCAAAACGTGAATTTCTACTATAACAAAGGGTCGTGTTTGTAATTTTCGCTTAAAAAGCATGAAAACTCGGCGGGAATAGGCTAGGACGGTCGCTTTGGCGGGAAAATGTTCTGAATTTTGGAGCCAAACATGTATAATAAATTATCATTTTCTATATTTTATAAAACTGCATATTCTTTTTCATCTATAGCGCAGTCTCATTCAGATTCTCTCTCTTTCTCTCTCCAAAAGCCCTTAGTTTGCATTTTAGGGTTCGCAGTGATGTTCTCCGGCAGCCAGTTCGACGGTGGCTTCACATCTACGCTGTCGTCTCAGCCGAGCGACGCTGCTCCGTCGTCGACAAAGGTTAGAGAAAATTCTTACACTCTATCTCTTGTTTGGATTCCGAGTAAGTGAGGGAAAAGTTTTAATGCACGAACTATGTCTTTTGAAGGAAGAAGATCTGCGTAAACAGATTATATAAATGTAATTTTGTTAATCATTAGCAATTTTTCAAGCTATTCAAGATTTTTTTTTTTCCTCCTTGTGAAGTGTTTGATTTTAAAAATTAAGAACTTTCTCTGAAAATTAAAAAAAAAAACTACTGTTTTCCACGATTTTAGTCCTCCAATGATTTTCCATTTCCTTTGCCAGGGTCGCAATACTCTTGGGCTGATTCCAGTGACTGTGAAGCAAATAAGCGAAGCCTCTCATTCTGGTGAAGAAAAAGCAAGCTTTGTTATCAATGGCGCTGAAGCTTCCAATGTATTGCCACTTTTTTCTTCCCATGAATTTGCAATATGCGTTCTTAAAATGCCTAGAGAATTGGACGGCAACATTAGATTCGGAATTAAATTTGTTTGTGAAACACTGGTTTTTGACACCAACTGGTATAGGTTACGCTGGTTGGGATGGTTTCAGAGAAAACTTCAAGAAATACTGACGTTGGTTTCTTCCTTGATGATGGAACGGGACGGATTAAATGCATAAGATGGTAGACTTTTTCAAGTTAGATATGTTTGATATCGTCAATATATAAAGACATTACATAGTTTACATATAGAGATAGTTGTATATACAATTTTACATGTAGATATACTAGTTCATATTGAAATCTCTGTTTAATTTGTTATCAGGGTGAATGAAGGTTTCGATACAAGGGAAATGGAAGAAATACAGTTTAGTTTCAATCTTTTTTTTTTTTTTTTTATATATATGGTTTACAATGTTAATGATATAGTATTTTGCTCAACATCTTTTATGGTCTTCTGATCTAACTTGTGGTTTTTCTTTCGCAATAGAGATGGTATGTACGTCCGGGTCAATGGACACTTGAAAATCTTTCAAGGAAGTCGACGGTTAAATGCTTTCTCTGTCAGGTAAAGTACAGCTTCGCTCATTCATTATGACTTGTTACCATCTAATCTATTCATTGTTTTTCTCTCTAGTAAAATGTCCAAATATGAGTATGCGATTTTTTGTTGTTGGAAGCTAAATGGATGATCAAAGTAGTGTCGATTTTGTACATGGTGGAATCAAGTTTGTGAATGATTGCATGCTGTTTTGCAACTAAAGTAGTTTCTTGCTCAATAATTTTGCACGGTAAAATTAAAAATCCGAGGAACCCAATATAGTTTACCATTAGACTGCCTTACCATCTTTACCCATCTTGTATTCTTCACTTTCTCAAGCCGAGGACTAGCTTTTACTGTCAGCAATTATTATTCTATAAGGTGCTTAGGGTAAGATACCATAGAGCAAATGTGTTTCCTTGGTTTAATATATTCCCTCGGCACCAACTTTTTTTCCAGCATAACAACTTTCACCGCCTTTGAAATTTCATAAAAAATTATTTGTACTAAAAAATATTGTTTGATGTCAGCACCAAACCACTGGATTAAATCCCCTATGCAAATCATATTTCCGTAACTCAGGTTAGCATACATATGATTCTGGGTTATCTAGCCATTACTTCTGTTAGGTTTGAGTAGCGTTACTTTTGTTGACTATAAGCCAAGCCTTCCCTTTCCATAAGACCTACACGGACACAAGGAAGGGTAGAAGAATATCTGCTGTACTGTTTGCTAATTTGTAGTGTGATTGCAAATGAGATCTATTGTGAAGTGAAAAATGTTTTTACTGATTGGCATGCCCTCTGTATTGATTCTTGGGTCTTAAGTTAGTCGAGTTCAAATATATTAGTTTTTATAAGTTTTGTGTCTGGTAATTAATATGGTAATCCAAACCTTCACGAGGTGTCTGTAAATATATACACATACCTTTGATAATGCTTAAGTAGATTATTCTTACATGTATCAGGCCAGTGACAAAGTTTGATGAAGTTTCATGCCATTATATTGAATGTATTCACAGCTACTTGCGGAGTTCCAAGTCCCAGGTACTGCCTATGAACTCACTAGCATTTGTGCATAAATCGTAAAATAACCCACAATTTTGGCTGATATTAATTTTTATGTGCCGGTGAACAGCAAGGTAATGCTACCACCACAAGCACTCAGCCTCAGCCTTCTGACGCATCGTTCATCACTCCCGCCAAAAGCGGATCAAATGGATCTCATCTCACACCAAGTCAGGTATGATTTATACTCGAAACAAGGCTTATTTAAATTCTTTCGCGGTCGTGATCTAGGTCTGACAAATGTTTCACTTGTTTTTAAATTTTTTTTTTTTTTTTTTTTTTTTTTTTTATAAATCCTTTTCAGCTATCCACGCCAATCAATTTTGATGCGCAGAAAGGCTGTGATCAGCTGATCATTGACTATCTTGAGCTTCCTTCAAGCAGGTAGTTATCCCCGAATCTGATTTTACATATATTTTATATTTAGAATTATGCATAACGTTTTTTTTTCTCACGTCGAATGATTTCATGTCCCTTCGTATCCTCACTCTCTGTTGATTTTTGATTCCAGCACGAAGGAGAAGGGGATACACAGAGATGAAATCTGCCAACAGCTAAAACTTCCAATGGAGAAAATCATGTACCTCTCTCTCTCTCTCTATGTTTACTTGTAAAACAAACTTCCCAATTCTAAATTTCTCCCTTGTAACTTGCAGGGATTCAATCAGAACTCTTGAGGATGAAGGTCTGATATATTCTACAATTGACGAATTTCACTTTAAATCAGCCTCTGCATAGAGGTCGTATCATCAATCGAAATGCTTGTTTGCAGTTTATGTATATTTTCATTTGGCCGATAAATCTTTTATATATGTTATATGTCCTCCGAATATTAGGATGCTTCTAATGGGATAGTCGATAGATAAACAGTCAGAGCTTACTACTTAAACTGAGTACCTTATTTTGTTGAATTGGAGCTCTACTTTTGTTTGATCCATGCAAAATCAAATAACTTTTTCACAGCCTGTGTACATAGAAAAAAAAGAAAATAGTATGAGCTATTATATAGCCGAATAGCTATGGACGAGTATATAGCCACTCCATACAGCCACTCACCACTTACTTCATATAGTCTAGAAGACATATGAAGAGCTCAACATGTTGCTGCAATTTAGCGCCGATGTAAAGGTTCAACAACAACAATGTGAGCATATGACCATCATGAGCTTTCTTTGGGGACTCCCTTCAACCTTTGAAACTGCAAGGTCTCAGATCATCTTTGGCATCGACATTTACTCTCTCCAATAAGTATTCAGCCGAGTTCTTTGTACGTAGGGACCCCTACCTACTCATGACATCGTAGCCTTGCTATCTCGGAACACGTAGGATTCAAATCGCTCTCCTAACTACAAACTCGGAGGTCCACGAAATTTTGACTCTCGTCCTAAAGAGTTCGAAACGATCACTTTTAACTATTGCAAGAAACCAGGCCAAACCAAGCAAGAATGTTGGAAGCTCCTATACAAGAATCAGAAAAACCACCCGGCTCACGTTGCATACGCATCCGATGACTTGATTCGTGTCCCTGCTGATGAGTATGCCAAATATTTCGAGTACCAAGAATCACTAAAGAATTCAAACCCTCTGTCACTGCCATTGTCGAATCAGATAATCCAAATGCATGCCTCATTTCCTCATCCTCCAAATGGGTCATTGATTCTGGTGCACAAATCATATGATAGGTAATTTCAAACTCTTCTCCACCCTGACACCTCATGCTTCCGCATCCACAGTTACTTTAGCCGATGGATCTCCTTCAAATGTTATTGGCTCGGGCACTATCACACTCACTCCTTTGTTATTGTCGTTTGACTTACATTTAACCAATTTATCATTCAACCTCTTGTCTGTTAGCCAACTAAAAAAAACATTGAATTGCTCAATCTCATCTTTTCTCGACTCTTGTGTTTTTCAAGATCTCATGACAAAACAAATTATGGGTAAAGGACATGTATTTGGAGGTCTCTACATTCTCGACATTCCAAATCCATTGCTTGTCCTAGCGTCACATGTACCTTTGAAGAAAATTGTCGTTTAGGCCAACCTTATCTTCCTCTTATCAAGCTACTATGTCCCAAATTTCGCTCAGTTTCCTCATTAGACTGTGGGTCATGTCAGTTTGCTAATCATCATCGCCTTAGTTCTAGTCCTAGAGTCAATAAGCGATCTAACGCTCCTTTTGAGTTAGTTTATTGTTTGTTGTATCCAAACCAGGGTTTCGATACTTTATCACTTTTGTGGATGATTTTTCTCATGTAACTTGGTTGTTTTTAATGAAATCTCATTAAAAATTGTTCTCATTGTTTTGTTCATTTTCTGTGGAGGTTCGTACCCAATTCAATCTCTCTATTCACACCCTTCGTAGTGATAATTCCAAACAATACAATTCCAATTAATTCCAAAATTACATGGCCCAAAATGGTATTCTCCACGAAACCTCTTGTGTTGATACTCCGTCCCAAAATGGAGTTGCCGAGCGCAAAAATCGATACTTTCTCGAAACTGCACGAGCCTTGCACCTCGAAAATGTCTAGAAGGTCACACATAAAAATACCGCAGGATACGACAAGTCTGAATTCGGATTGCACGAAGACACAGTGAAATCCGAACATAGGCAAGAACAAATTTCTGGAGAAGGTTCAAAAACCAAGTGACGAATTTCAGAAACCCATCGTGGTTTATATAGGAATTTGTACATGTTCGCGAATGCTAACGATGAATAGTCGTAACTGTACGTTTGAACGGCGATTATAGTCACAAACGACACGACCGTTGGCCAAACGGCCGTTCGTTTTCAAATGACACAATTGTTCGTTCAAACGGACACTAAAAAATAACCACCATACTAGATGAGGCGATCGTTGGTTAGGAAACCGCCACGATGAGAATCGAACCGCGTCGTTCGCCAAACTCGCCATGATGAAGTGCCTAAGTGCTCCTACAAAGAGTCACTAAAGCCTTTATGCCAGAGCCCGAGCCCGACGGCGATGGTGATGCCAACGTCGCACTCGTGGTTGCTTGCGCAAGCAATGCGTGAGAGAGTGACAAGTGGCACTCTCTAGGCTGCATAGCATTTAATAATGGTTATTAATTAGAACATATATAATGAGCTCAATTCCTTAATGTTTGTTTTATGTGGGACTCTTTCCCATTTAAACATCTATCATCCACAATATAAATATTTTGTCCTTTATTGAATAACCAATAAAAAAACCACCATTTATTAAAAGAAAAACCTAATAATTAGCTTTTTCTAACAATCTCTTACTTGTTCAAAAAGACAAAATAAAATTCAGAAGAAAACAAAGAGTGTTAGTACATATAAGTATCTTTTGATTTGAACTTATCATTAGTAAAAGCAACACAAAATTTTATCGGAAGTCGAAGTAGCTAGGATTTGAACTTATTATTTCTTGTGACAAAATCGGTGTTACCCTACATACACCCTTTAGAGTTCTTTGCCTACAACACTCGCTTAGCACAAGTAATGGCAATGTGCTCATCATGTCTCATGAATTTTTATGAGAGAAACTACAACTCTCAATTTGAGACGACACCATCTCAAAATTCACATAGGAGAAGTTCTTACAATATCTTTGTTACTTAAAGATACTTGCCCTTAAGACTGAACTTCATTAAGAGATAAAAAAAACTCAACCTCTAACTGTAACAGCCAACATTATTGTATAATGTTGCGAATATCCAATTCAATGACTTGTTTTTATCCATTGAACATAATGTTAATAATTTCTTAACGTTAGGTTGGGTTGTCATCATCGTCGTATCACAGCTCAAGGAGTTTAAGACCCATACCTCTTGAGGTCGTTTTCACAAAATCTCTTGCGAGAGGTTTAGTGAAAGGATCCACTATGTTATATCTTGAATGCACAAATGTGAGTAAAATGATCCTATCCTTGATCAATTTCCTTACATGGTCATGCCTTAAACTAACGTGTTTAGACTTTCAATTATACATTTCCACGTATGCTCTTGCTAAAGTGGATTGACTATCACAATGCATTGACATGGAAGATACATTGTCTTTAGCCAATGAGACTTCAAGTAGAAGATCCCTCAACCACTCAGCCTCTTGACCTGCGGGCCAGAGCCACAAACTCTGATTCCTTGGTCGAATGAGTAATACACGTTTGTTTCTTGTATTTCTGAGAAGTTGCACCTCCAGTAAGTGTAAACATTCATCCTGTTGTAGATTTGTTATCTCCAACAGTCGATATCCAACTCACATCGGTATATACTTCTAATAAGCTAGGAAATTGTTCGTATTAGATGTCAAGAGTCTTGGTCGTCAAAAGAAACCAAGAATTTTTCTTATAGCCTTCCAATGCCGGTACTTGGATTGCTAGTAAATCAACTCATTTTACTAACAACAAATGCTATATCTGGTCGAGTACATTGCATTAAGTACATAAGACAACCAACAATACTAGCGTATTCCAATTGAGCCACAACCCTTCCATCATTATTTTCAAGTTTGACACTTGGATAAAAAGGGGTGTTCGCTTTGAACTTTAAATGTTTGAACTTGTCAAAAACTTTCTCAACATAGTGCGAGTGACTAAGTTCATAACTCCCACTAGTTCTTCGTGCCTTGGTACCCAAAATAATATCAACTTGTCCAAGATCTTTCATTTTGAATATGGAAGATATAAACCTCTTTGTTTCTAATATTCCTTTCACCTCCGTGCTAATGGTCAACATATCATCTACCTAGAGACATGTGAAAATTACAATGTTACCACACATATTTGTTTACAAACACTTATAAGAAACGTTAGGGACAAACCCATTAGAAAGTATGACCAAGTCAACGACATTTAGGGGATTTGTTTAGAAATTCTTAGAATAACTAAATATAAAAAAATAGCTTTAGGAAAGCTATGCAATTTAGTCATTTGAAACTAATTAATCAACAAAATGCACAATATTAAGCTTTCGAAAATATAGTTAAAGTTACGTCGTCAATTTATTTTTTATATCAATATTTTTTTTTACGATTTATATAACTAATTTATCACTTTAAAAAAAATTTAATCATTAGATAAAAAAAATTATACTTAATATTAGAAATTTACATATTTTTCATAGACAAATCCTGCTATTTTTTTTCTTTCAAATATTAGGTTTAATTTAATAATTTTTTTATCTTATGATTAAATTTTTTAAAAGTCATAGACTAGTTATATAACTCATAAAAAAGTAATCTTATATAAATAAAATAAATTGACGATGTAACTTTAACTATATTTTCGAAAACTTAATATTGCACATTTTGTTAATTAATTAATTTCAAATGACTAATATATATAGCTTTCCCTAAACTTTTTTTTTTAAATATATATATTTAATTATTCTAAGAATTTATAAACAAATCCTCCAAATGCTTTTTTTTAACTGATTAAATATGCTACAAGAGCCACTAAAGTTTTTACGCCCGAGTCCGACCCCAACGTCGCGCTTGTGTTTACTGTTATTCCGATATTTTCATAAAGTAAAAATGACACTTCGAAAGCAAAAACGACAAGGCACACCCAAACATAATGCCCAATCCCACAAGTAAAGTCATTTGGTCAAGACTCGAGTCAACCGTGGCTCTTTCCGACAACCCAAATTGGCCACCAAACATGTCTTGCCGCAAATACATATTGGCCACAAAACATGTTTTGTCGTCAGCTCACTTTTATCACAAAACATGTCTTGGCGCCAACCCAAATTGGCCACAAACATGTCTTGCCGCACCCCTAAATTGACCACCAAACATATCTTGCCGCCAACACACATTGGACACAAAGCATGTCTTGCCGCAAACTCATTTTGGCCATAAAACAAGCTTTTCCGCCAACATGATGACGCCGCCAATCTGATGGCGTCACCAACCCGATGACACCACCAACCCGATGACACCACCAACTGGATGGCGTGATCAACCTGATGACGCCGCCAACTTGATGACGCCCCTAACCTGATGGCATAGCCAACTTAATGACGCCGCCAACCCAATGATGCCGCCAACCCGATGATGCCACCAATCCAATGGCACCGCCAACCTGATGGCGCCACCTACCTGATGACGCCGCCAACCTGATAGCGTCGTCAATATGCCAACTCCTTCATTTTCACCAACCGCTATGTTTCCGCCAACCTTCCTAGCCCCCAAGTCCCTGCCGCCAACTCCATCTTGGCCGCAAACCTCTTGACGACAACTATCATTTATGGCCGCCAACCTCCACCTAGACGCCAACTCAAAGTGCCTCTAACTCCAGTTGTCTCCAACCCCGAACCATGTCACCAAGACACTATGCCGCAAACTCCAAATGGTCAAATGCTCAATGGTGCCGCCAACTACAATGTTCCACCAAACTTGCCGCAACTCTCTTGTGTCACCAAGAGTTGCCGCCAACTCTCTTGTGCCACCAAGACTTCCCGCCAATCTCATTCCACATGGACAGACCATGATCCACAAGCCTCTAAGGCTCAAACCAAGTGCCTCATGTGCCTCCAAAGCACTATAAATACCAATGTCACTCTTATTCCAAGGTAAGTTCTCTAAACTTATAAAAAAATCTACACAATTGACACAAGAACTTTCTCTCTCAAAGAAAATATAGAGACGAGCAGAAATCATTCACCAAGAACATCATATAACACGACTAATATTGAGCGTCGGAGAGCGCGTCGAAGGAAAACCCTATTCATCCCTCTAGATTCACGTTTTCTTGTGCTTAGGTGAATGTGAAATGATTTGAATGCTCGAAGAGGAACACGAAGGAATTGAAGATCCAAGAACAACTCGGAGATCCGAAGACTCGACGACTAACACGAAGAACACAATCAGTGAAGACTTGGAGAGAAGATCAAGGGGTTGAAGGCAAGTCTTGGAAAATGCCTCGTGGGTTGAAGGCACGGTGTAGGAAGAGGTTTCACAGGTTGAAAGCAAGGTCTCGTAAAAGGTTTTAAGGGTTGAAGGCAAGGTCTCGAAAGAAGTTTCACGAGTTGAAGGCAAGACTTTGGGGAAAGGTTCAATGGGTTGAAGATTCAAGGGCTCAAGAGCTCGACGAAGAACGTAACGAACAAGAAGGACGCAGAAGATTCGAAGCTCAAAGACTCTAAGACCCGAAGACTCTAAGATCCGAAGACCCAAAGACTTGAAGACTCGACGATCCAAAGATTCAAAGATCCGAAGAACACAAAGAATGAGAAGATCCGAAGACTCGAAGATCCGAAAGCTCGATGATCCAAATATTGAAGGATCCGGAGACACGAAGATTTAAAGAACACGACGAGAACGACAAGCATGACGAATGTGAGAAACATGAAGGAGATTCATTGACGAGATGAAGACGACGAGAAGAGAAGAACTACACCACACCTAACTTACGTGCGATCATAGGGTCCGGCTCTAGATCGAACCACGGATGGTTCTGAATTCTAATAAAAAACACGATTAACGCTTACTTGCGCAAGTAACGCGCAAGAGAGTGACAAGTGACACTCGCTAGACTCCATAACATTTAATAATGGTTATTAATTAGAACATATATAATGAGCTCAATTCTTTAGTGTTTGTT
Organism: Urtica dioica subsp. dioica; assembly: GCF_054948205.1. Classification (NCBI taxonomy): domain Eukaryota; kingdom Viridiplantae; phylum Streptophyta; class Magnoliopsida; order Rosales; family Urticaceae; genus Urtica; species Urtica dioica. Next base: position 34,057,954 of record NC_142762.1, read on the forward strand.
TCATATATGATTCTTTTCCACATATATATCTCTCTCATCTATAACACACTATACTATTTCGCCTTTTAATAAACAACTAATAGAAAATCACCATCTATTAAAAAAAAATAATTATTAATTAGCTTTTTCGAACAAAAGTACGAACAAATCAGATTATTATTATTTTATATCATGAATATAGTTGGCATATTTCTGGACTCGCATAGATTCACTTGGGTACACAAAGCCTTTATGAGCGATTGATTTCGATGAATATGGTCAAAAAGGCATAATTCCAGAAACAGCTACTAGTATTCCCTGTTTTTTAGCCTGCTAGATATTTACTTATTTATTATACCTTATTTTCCCAAATAAATAAATAAACTTCTTTCAACTTAATAAGTATGTGCTAATTTTGGCTAATAGTACTACACTTATAATATATCATAATTTTGATCAATAGTAATATTTCTAAAAAAATACACAAAATTAAGGATTGGTGTTAATCTAGAAACTTCAAATGACAGTGACATAATAGGTCCTAAATCACATAATATGGACACAAAATAAAATCATGTCTTTTATAGATTATAATTTTTTTCCCTCGGTAATTTACTAATGAATCTAGCTTATTCATTATCAATTAAAAAAAGTACGCATTCTTACACACAACTGTAACATGAGATTTATTATATACAAATTTATAACACGAGATTAGTATTTTATTCTGAGGGATTGAAACAGTTTATTGATGCATTAATGGAAACAACCGTAGGAACTACAACTCGAGGTAAAAAAATTACTTGCAAACTAAAGGACTCCTATTAGATATGTATATATATATATATATATATATATATATATATATATATATATATATATATATATATATATATTGCTTTGCTCTGAGTGCCTTACAGGTCTTTCAAATAGTGCAACGAAAGCTTAAAAAATTGTGGGCACGCATATAATCCTCTCACCATATGGCTAAGATGCATATCAAAATTAGAAATTTCTAGACTCTCATAAAACAGTTTTCGAATCTTTGACATGTAATTCTTCTAAGTATGAGACGCCACGTGAAACTATCATACTTAGTTGGTCTAATAACACATCAGATTTGGTTTCTCTCCTATCTGATAATATAACAAAATTGTTGGAAATTAAATAAATAAAGAATATTTATTTACATGTGCATGGCTGATTTGTGGCAACATTTTGAGTGGGTTCCACTCATCAGAATTGAATAATTCCGAGTGATACGGATTCCTCGTAACGAGGGCTATAAAATTGAATATTTGTTTGCCAAAATCGGACCTAAGATGAATAAGAAATTGATGCTCAAAGTAGGCTAAAGAAACACAATTGTTGTTGTGTTGTGGAAGTGAATACCAAGAGTCCCACATTGGTTGGGGATGTGTGTTGTGGTAGTGTTTAAATATTATCCTCTTTCATTAGTGGTCAAGCAAGTGCAAGAGAGGAGAGTGTGGGTGGGTTATCTCTTAACCCCTCGCGCGTGCACACACACACACGCGCGCCGAGCCGAGCCGGGCTTCGGGGAATGTCTCGGTCTTGGGCTTTCTTTTTACTACCAATTTCACTTCTAAAAGTTTTAATACCTCAAATAACTCATGTGTACGTTTGAGAATTAAAGCCAACGGTTTGTATGCTTCAATGCAATGGTTTTTGAGCATGTGTAACAGCTCTTTATGAGCGCGTTAATGGAAATAAAAGCCTTTAAGGTTGGGCGGTTTTGGGTGGTTCAAATTCGCAACCTCACTCTGCCTCGGCCTATATAAAGAAGGCTTAGCTCTCTCATTCGAACACACACAAGAAATCCATTTATTCCCCACTGCTCCCGAGCTCCCTCTACCCCATAAATTTTTCTTTGTTTGTCGTGGTGATAGTTTTCGTACAGGTTCTAGTTCGCCGCCTATTGGTGCTAAGCTTGCCTCTGTAGTCGTTGTATCCTGGGAGGCTTTCGCTCAAATAGTCCAGCATCCGTGGAAGGGCGATAAAAAGCTTCAAGGAGACCGTCCAACAGGCCTCGACTATTTTTTTCCGATTTGTTTTCCGGTTTTAAGGTTTAGCCGGTTTATTTGTAATTATTTTACGTGTAATTTCCTTCCATGCAAATTGTCTTATATTTTCGTCAATATTAATATAATATTGCTAACAAAAATTAAAGAATAAGACTACTAAAATCAAAATAGAATTGAAAAATGATCGACCTTAACTAGTGATTTTACATCTGCTTGCGATGCCTAACTATACAATTCTAAGTTGTCAATTAATTTGATATTTTTGATAATTAACTAAGTCATAGTTTTTTAGAATTTTAATACTTTTTAAAAAACATTGGTTGTTGGTGAGGATAAATTAGTAACTTTCCCTAAATAAGATGGTGTAGAATTATTTCAACGAATTTTGATATTCTTAAGATACAAATTAAATGTAATGTGTAATTAATCAAATTTTGTTTGAAAAATATCCATGTGTTTAATCAAAATATTCGATTTATCTCATCAATTTTCAGAAATATCAGATATATACCTTCAATTTAATATAAATGACACATATCTCCCATAAAAATATGTTTTTATCACAAATATTATCATTTTCGTTTATTTTTATATAGATTTTTTTAACTCTCCAAAATACCCTTAATGAAATAACTATTTATTTTCTATTTTATGTATAAAAAAATAAATCAAAATATCTATTTATAAAAAAATTATAAAAATTAAGGATTTTTTTATAAAGAAAAGTTTTGAATTTTTTTTAATAAAATAGTAAATAAATATATATATTTTTTGTAAAAAATAAAAGAAAGTATGATATTTGTGATATTACATATTTTTAGGGAGGTTGTTATTTATATCAAATTGAAAAGAGGTCTTTGATATTTATAAAAATTGAGTAACATTTACATTAAACATAAGTGTGATGTTCATATTTTTTCCAATTTTTTTTACAAATCTCCCCACACTTTTAAAATTTTCTTTTTAATATGAATTCAAACGTAGTGTCCTGAGTCCTGGCTCATCCATTCGGACACGTGGCAGAAGACACGTAGGGGTTTGCCAGGGTGTCAGCATCTGCTTCACGTGAAGATCCACACGTTCTTTATATTTCCGTATCTTCGTGACTCTCGTAGCTCGGGGACCTAGGGCTATACAGATATAGATATGTGTTTCTGTGCAGTGTTGAGACTTGAGAGGAATAGAATCATCCAAATTTTAACGACCAATGAACAAAAGTATGGTATTTTATGATTGGCCAATTTATTTACATACATTGCATAAAACTCTCTCTCTCTCTCTCTCTCTCTCTCTCTCTCTCTCACTATAGGAAAAATTATATAAAATAATCTGATTAACATAATAGCTAAAATTTCAAAATTTTCAATTATTTTATATTTATAATTAAAGATTGTCATTTTTTACCACTATCATTAACTTTTCAACAATTTATATAAATAATTTATCATATTTAAAAGTTTTAATTTTAAATACTTGCACATTTTAACTATTTTACTAATTTTAGACAAATTTAACTATTTTACAGATCCATTATTTTAAGAATTTATATGTTACTCTGAAATTTCCTTCGATCACTTAAAAGGAAAATTTGGCTGATCTGCTTCCTTTCTTGTAATTATCTTAAGCAGAGCCGGCCCTGGGCTAAGGCGGGCTAGGCCCAGGCCTAGGGCCCCATATGTGGATGGGCCCCAAATATTTATACTTTTTGCCTATTTTTAAAAAAATTTACATTTTTTAACCTAAAAATTTACACTTTTGACCAATTTTTTAAAAAATTTATATTTTTTACCCTGAAAATTTAAATTTTTATTAGTATTTTAGGGCTCCAAAATATTGAATCGCCTAGGGCCCCCGGTGAGTTTGGGCCGGCCCTGATCTTAAGCAAATGAACATACGGATAGATATGTGAATCTTTGAAAAAAAAAACTGATGATGAACTAATGATTTTCAGTAGCCTATGGGTTGAATTTTTGTTTTCCTTTGAAACTAAAATAAATGCAATTATATATATATATATATATATATATATATATATATATATACACACACACACACACACACACACACACACACATACACATATATCAAAATATAGAATGTCACGTAGGATTAATGAAAGAAATGACCAAAATACAACTGTAGAAGGGTTTTCTGCTTGGTATATAGAAACATATGGTTCGTAATTTGTCAAAAAATGTTAAAGTGAGTGAGTACTTTCATATTCTCTTGCGTGGTGTCGTTCATTTAGAAGATTCCAAATGTTCATTTCTAAATATTTGTATCTACAACAGTGTAATTGTGCTGTCTAGAGAGTACTACTACCTATACTGGACTATAATATAAATCATAAAAAAATTAGGACGAAAGAATTTAATGAAGGAAAAGAGAAAGAATCATATACCAGTCATGAAAACTGTACTAATGCGATTGTAATATTAATTATGATTTCACTATAGCCTCCTACAATCCCAGATAAAACTCAACATGTGATTATACTTCTCATGTGAATGAATATTTTGAAAAAGAAACCCAATATATGAATGAATATATCTTGAAAGGTCACATAATACTAAAAGCAATTGACATCAAATCTTGATATAACAGATGCTTGACACGTGTCCCAATAGGAGATCGACACCATAATCCCCTAGATATTTCTCAACCATTCTTTTTTCTTTTTTTCTTTTTTTATTTTCTGTTAGCGAATGATAAATATATAACTGAGGAACTATCGAATCACGAGGCGTTTTCTTGAATGATCACTCAGTTTTGTTCAGTACTTGTTGTCTCTACTATCTTCACTCGGAAACACCCTATCGTCATTTCCTTTTTGCTTTTACATCGACGTGGCATTATAGGGATCTTTAGATGAGAGATGTACTCTCCTTTTGTGTTCTTCTTCCAATAACTAATGAGAATCATATCTGTATATAGTACTTCTCAGTATTGCTTGCTTATCAGAGAACAGTTGTAAAGCTACATCACATAAACCCTTATTCATTGATGATCTATATTTGCTCTCAATGCGGAGAAATCATGAAAAAGAAAAAAGAAACAAAAACTCTTAGAAAAGTGACGAAAAGTGATTGATCACATGCATTAATATTATTATTATTACAAACACAAGATCATTAACATAAACTAAAACATAAAAATAAAAAGAAACAAACGTTAACAAAACCTATACGTACATAGAGCGAACAAACATTCACATTAAAACCTAGGAAGTGCACATGTGAAAAAGAAACGAAAAACACACCAAAAAAAAAAAAGAGAAAGAAAAGATGGCCGCGAGAGGATATACGATGATGATGGTGATGGAAATGGAAGCGGTGACGTCATGGGAATGATGACGATGACATCAGATGTCTCTGACGTGGAAGACGTTGGGGTTTTTGATGACGATGTCGTACATGTAGACGGAGTTGAATCTGTGGAAGTCTCTGGGGAGAGAGATCAAGTCGATGGATGAGCGCTTGTGGAACTGGAAGAGCTCGGAGTCGCCGCCGTAGTAGCGCTCCCACCCTAAGCCCGTGAGGATCTGCTCCAGCAGCGAATAGGAAGACACCACCTGTCCGCTCGGGAGGTGCACCAACGCCTTCGACTTCCTTCCTCCCGACTCCGCCTGAGGGTTCTCCACCAGCCGGATCACCCCGTTGTTCTTGAACACCCAAACCCCTGACATTTTCTGATCTCCTTGATTAATTTGATCTCTCTTAATCTACTTAATTAATTACCAGGTTTATGTGGATCACCTAAAGAAGGCTTTTTTTTTTTTTTTTTAGGGTTTTGTGTGATGTGTTTTGTTTGCTGAGAGAGCACAAGAAGCAAATGACTATATATGTTGCAGATATATGGGAGAGGAAATTTAAAGATGGGAGTACTTCGGAAAAGAAAGGGAATGTGAATGCTCTGTGTTTTTGGGTTGTTGTTGTTGTGGTGGGAAAGTGAAGAGGCTTTGAGAGCTATTTATACATGTCAAGAGCTCACAAAACAACAAAGTCGCTAGATTCTCTCTCTCTCTCTCTCTCTCTCTCTCTCTCGTATTGGTTATGAGTGGGAAAAAAGTTTTGTTTTTTTGAAGAATAGGGAGTGGGAAAAAGTTGAATAGTACATATATGAAATTAGAGACAAGGGTCATTTTATGATTGTTTATTAAAAATATATTTAGTATAATTATATTATGGCTTTCTTTGGATTGGGTATAGAATCTTTGATATTGTGGGGCCAGAGGGGAGATTAGTTTAAGTAGAGAAAAAGCATATGGTTGCTCATAGGTGTGATCTAGGGCACAAGTTCCATCCATGAAATTTGAGCTCTTTTTTTTTTTTTTTTTTGGCTTTAGAGGAGTATTTCTAAATTATCTTCTTCCATGCATTAATATAAGAATATTTTAATTTTAAATATTTATATCATCTAATTCTGATCATATTTTTACAGTCAGTACTGGCTTTATTTTTATTTTGTATTTTTTTTTTATATTTATGACGATTTCTTCTACTAAAATTGTAAAATTCCTCTAATTAAAATGGTTAAATATGTTTTCAAAAGTTTTTTACGACTTTATTTTACAACTGGGCATCCACTAGTATTAAATCACGAGATGTCCACGTGAAGGGAAGTGGGTATATATGTGTGTGAGATATACTTAAAAATCTGAGGTTTCTTTGAACTCGTTAGTTTCTTCAGTTTGCCTTTTTTCTCGGGTACTTATCATCACTATTGGAATAATATAGAACCACACCCCTCCCTCCCCCTTCCCAAATAAAATATATACGGGAGAGTTGGTATTTTGGCACGTGTAATCCAAATCTTTATCATCACTTTATTACGTGGTTTTTCTTATATTGAAGAAGAAGATATTATATATATATATATATATATATATATATATATATATATATATATATATTCCATCTAGAATTTTGAAAATATAATAAGTAAGTATACTATCCTCAACTTACTTTGTGTCCCAAGTTATCCATGCAGGGGTTTTTTTTTTTTTTTTTTTAATTTAGTAAAATATAATTATTAAGTATCCTATGGTCAATTACATTATAGAGAGTGAGTTAAGAAAGTCTTAGGGTCCTTCTTATTTTGGGTTCATTAAGTATATAATCAATATTTATAGTTTTACATTGATATATAACCAATTTTTCGTAAATTTTAGATAAATAGTTACGTCCATATATTTACACGTGCAAATTGATGTAAATACTCCATCATTTTATTTTAATGAAAGAGCAAATCAAGATTGTCAAGTCATGTTTATGATTATTTATCTAAGATTTACGAAACATTAGTTATATAGCAATTTCAAACGTTTTATTGGCTAGTTACCTAATTTTTTATTTGATTTTAGTGTGCATGGAAGCTATGGAGAATTGGCCCCTATCTTCACGAAGGTCGTCAGTGCGAGGTGATAAAAAAAAATAATACAATCGCTCTTAGATAATAGCTTAATATTGTGGGAGCTCTAGGAGATCTCTCAAACTATCATCAAGAAGAATCTCGCTTCCGCTTCGTCTACCACTGCTCGACCTTTGTAGCGATCAAGACTTGTAAGCCCGTGAGTCCATACAGTTGTCCAGGTTATTCTCTCTCTTCCATCTCCAGCTGAGCGGGTGGACTAAATGAAAACCAACCTCTATTTTGATTGAATTGAATAAGAAATACAAGGAAAAGTAACTAATATGGGCTCATTAGATGAGAAGGATAATGAAAATTTTATAGTCAATTATTTCATGAACAAGATGCCATGAATTAGTACATGGAATTCACTCCATTTTAAATTTAAACTTGTAGATCATCTAAAAAGGGCTATGCAATGGTTACCTCCACACTGCAACAAATATTATCAACAAACACAAATTTAGCCGCGACAAATGATGTCGCGGATGTTTGTAATTTCATATTTTCATTCGCGCAACACATTCTTACCGCTTATTATTTGAAAATTTTAAATAGCCGCGAACTGTCTTTGTGATTCAGTTTATATAGCCTATCATAAAAGTTTAAATATGTAAAAAAAAATCATCCTTATTTTCGTTCATTCTCTCTCTCTCTCTCTCTCTCTCAGTTTCGGTCACATCTTTCTCTAATAATAAGCGATAAAAATGTACCGCACGAATGAAAATATAAATTAAGAAACACCCGCTATATGTCACGGGTAAGTTTATCGTGGCTGTGTATTGTAAACTGATATGTATACATCACAATGATAGCAACAAATCATTGTATTCAAAAATTTTGCGATGCGAAGACCACAATGTTCGTGATTGTTTGAAACTTATCTGTGTTAAGACAATCGAACGTACGTCAATTTTTACGATTGAATTTCGGAGAAAGGATCGAGAGAAAATTGAGAGAGAACAAACGAGGATGAAAAGAAATTCTTTATTCAGAAAAGTAATCAATAAAACAGTACAGAGGACTACTTATATATATACCCAGATAAAAGGAAAACGCTGTCGTTTTACCTAAACATAAACGACGAAAATAAAAAACGCACATAAAGAAATAACTAACTATACAACCAGCTGAACATTACTAATACAAAAGCTCTCGATTCTCAATACTCCCCCTCAAGATGGACTGTAGATGTCATAAAGGTTCATCTTGGACATAAGAAGCCGAAGTCGTGGAGCAGGAAGAGGCTTTGTGAAAGCATCAGCCAGTTGATCAGCAGAAGAGACCAGTAACAACTTCAACGCACCAGACTTAAAGTGATCTCGAACAAAATGCAAATCAATTTCGATATGCTTTGTTCTTTCATGAAAAGAAGGGTTGGTTGCAATATGAGAAGCAGCCTGGTTGTCGCAGAAAATAACTGAGGTCAGCTGTAGAGACAGAGCAAAATCTTGCAACAACTGTTGAATCAACACAACTTCAGACGTTGCTGCTGCAAGAGCTCGGTATTCGGCTTCCGCCGATGATTTGGACACTGTTGTTTGTTTCTTGGATTTCCAAGAGACCAAGGAATCTCCAAAGAAGACACAGTAACCAGTTATAGAACGCCGAGTGTCTAGACATGTACCCCAATCAGCGTCAGAAAATGCTCGTAGACAAGGAGTCGTAGCCGAGCTGAACTTCAAGCCTAAACCAGATCGTCCCTTGATATAACGAAGAAGGTGATGAACTGCCTGAAGATGAGACTCACGTGGCGCTTGAAGGAACTGGCTCAGCGCATGGACAGAGTATGTTATATCTGGCCTAGTAATAGTCAGATACAACAGTCTCCCAATAAGCCTCCTGTAATGAGTAACATCCTTCAAAGGCTCCCATTCTGTAGCAGATAAAGTATGGCGAGGATTCATCGGGGTAGCAACTGGTTTGGAATCCATGAAGCCAAAGTCCTCAAGGAGCTGTAATGCATAATGTCTTTGACTCACAGATATCCCGGCTTTGGAACGAGCAATCTCCAAGCCTAGGAAATATTTGAGTGATCCCAAGTCTCGAAGTTTGAATTGAGAGCTCAAAAACTTCTTCACTCCATCAATGACATTGACACTAGGTCCAACCACGATGATATCATCGACGTACAAAAGTATGGCGACAAACTGTTCTCCTGATCCACGTGTGAACAAACTGTAGTCGGATTTGGATTGTTTGAAGCCTCCTTGGATAATGGAATCAGTGAAGTTGAGGTTCCACTGACGTGACGCTTGCTTGAGCCCGTAAATTGACTTGTGAAGCTTGCATACAAGCTTTTGTTGACTATTTTTGTACTCCCCCTGAATATTGAATCCCTGAGGTATATCCATGAAGACTTCCTCAAAAAGCTCTCCATTCAAAAAGGCATTTTGAATGTCAAGTTGAGCCAGGGTCCACTGTCGAGAAGCTGAAATAGCCAAGAGTAGTTTCACAGTCACTAGCTTTGCCACAGGAGAGAACGTGTCAATGTAATCCACTCCTTCCTTCTGGTTATAGCCTTTTGCTACCAACCGGGCCTTATGCCGAGCAAGTGTCCCATCGGAGTTCAACTTATTGGTGTAGATCCATCGACACCCAATAGGCTTGACATTATCTGGTAATGGAACAATAGACCAAGTCTTATTGTCAACCATTGCTCTCAGTTCTTCATTCATGGCTTGTCTCCACTCTTCATATTTGATTGCTTGATGATAATAGCTGGGAAGATAAGCAGCTGAGACAGATAAAGCAAAGAAACGATATGATGGAGATAGATGATCATAGCCTATCACAGTATCTAAAGTATGTTTAGAGGAGTAGGATTGACCGAGTTGGTTTTGCAGTAGATTGCAATGATAGTCCTTCAAATATGGTGGAATAGTCACTGTCCTGGTTGACTTTCTCAGGGGTTGTGAAGCACCATCTTCAAGGTGTGTAATTGGAACGTTGCTTGGAGCAGAAGGCAAGTCTGTTGATGACTCAGGACTAGGTATGAAAACATCATTATTTGACTCAGGAGTAATAGGTGCTGAGCAATGTTGATAATGAGAATCAGAAGAGACAATATGTGGTACTTTTGGTAGCACAACTTCAGCAAAGGGATCAAAAGACTTGTTAGCAAGAGGTGTATCTGAAAAGGGAAAGTAATTTTCATGAAAAATCACATTTCTTGACATAAAAACATCTTTGGACTGAATGTCAAAGAGTTTGTATCCCTTGACCCCTGGTGTGTATCCAATGAAAACACACTGTCTCGCCCTTGGTTGAAATTTAGTCCGATGAGCCCTGATGGTAGAGGCAAAGGCTAAGCAGCCAAAGACCCTCAGAAATCCATAATCAGGTTCTTTTCCATATAAAAGACTAAAAGGAGTTTTGTTGTGTAGAACCGGAGTAGGGGTTCTGTTAATCAAATGAGCTGTTGTAAGAACACAGTCACACCAGAAAGTTATAGGAACATGAGATTGAAAAAAAGTGCCCGAGCAACATTTAACAAATGTTGGTGCTTTTGTTCAACCACTGAATTCTGTTCAAGCGTTTCAACACAACTATATTGATGTATTATTCCTTGCTTAGAGAAAAAGTCAGAGAAAGCAAGTTCTTTAGCATTGTCAATACGAAATTGCTTGATAGAAGATCCAAACTGGTTAGTAATAAGAGAACAAACCGAGGTATCAAGCTATGAACTTCAGATTTATTTTTCATGAGAAATACCCAGCAATACGTTGTACAGTCATCTACTAGAGTGAGAAAGAACTTATGTCCTGTTCTAGCAGTAACTGAATAAGGACCCCAAATGTCACAATGAATGAGATCAAAAGGTTTATCAGACAATTTATTGTAGGATAAGAAAGGCAAACGTCTTTGTTTAGCTAAAGGACAAATATAACAAGGTCTTCTGTCTGATGAAGACATATAGTGCAATTTTTCCTTCAGTTGTTCAAGGCGTTTGTAAGACAGGTGTCCAAGACGATCATGCCAGATTTGAGAGGAAATCTTGTTGATGTATACTGATGATGAGGAAACTGGTAGCATGTAGAGTTCTTCTTGAACCTTACCCTTCCCAATCGTCTTCGAAGTTGTCATGTCCTGTATCTCAAATCCACATTGTGAAAACAGCACATTAACACTTGACTCTTTGGTCAAGGCACTAACAGATATTAGATTGAATTTAAAGCCAGGGACAAGCAACACATTATGTATAACAATATTATCCTGAAGTTGTATATCACCACAGCAGGAAACATGTATAGTCATATGATTTGGTAACGTCACACTGGAATTGTATAGAGGTCTAAAATTCTTGAACAATGCGGAATTAGAACAAATGTGCCTAGACGCACCAGAATCCAGAATCCATAAACAAGCAGTGTTATAATGACTAATAGCATTTATCATAGAGTTAGATAAACCTGTCTTGAAGACTGTGGTATTGATATCATTGGCATTGTCTTGTGCACTTGAAGATGCCAGTTGATTGGACAAGGATTGGATCAGCTGATGGATCTGTTGAGGAGTCAGGTTATTTGTCAGTGCATTCGCATCTTCATGACCTTCAGATGTGTTGATCACTCCTTTGGCCTTTGGCTTATATCCTGGAGGATATCCATGGAGTTTGTAACACTTGTCGACTGTATGTCCGAGCATCTTGCAATGAGTGCAAAGCGGTCTATCTTTCTTGTTGGTGTTGCGCTTCTGATCATCTCGAATCGTCATCGCCATTGTGCTTGATTGATCAGCAACTCCAAGAACATCGACTCCAATGGACCTCTGCCTCTCCTCTTGAGAAACCATAGAGAACACCTTGTTCATTGGCGGAATAAGATCCATCAAAAGAACCTGTCCTCGAGCTTGTGTGAACGTCTCATTTAGTCCCATCAGAAACTGCATAACGTATTCATTTTGAATGAATTCGTTGAGATCCTTGACTCCACCGCATGTACACTTCCCACAGGAGCAGCTAGGTCTGAAATTGGAGAGTTCTCCCCAGACCGCCTTCAATTTGGTTAAGTACACGCTCACTGCCTTCTGATCTTGAACTAAATTCATCAGTTCTCGCCTTAGCTGGAAGATTCTTGGAGCATTAGACTGACAATAACGTTCCTCAAGATCCTTCCACACTTCGAACGCAGAATCAACATAAAGAATGCTTGATGAAATTTCTTTAGAGACAGAGTTCAAGATCCAAGAAAGAACAATGTTGTTGTTACGAGTCCAGGCATTGTGAAGAGCCAGATCTGAACTCGCCGGTTTGACGATGGTTCCGTCAATGAATCCAAGTTTATTCTTGACGGAGAGCGCGATCTTCATCGAGCGAGACCAGGACAGGTAATTATCTCCATTGAGGAGTTGAGAAACCAACACAACTCCTGGTGAATCGGAATGATGAATGTAGTACGCGCTGATTGGATCGTCAATCTCCGATCTCTGTCGCAAATCCTTCGGAAAGTTCGCCGTCGATCTCTGAGCAGATTCTTCAGTAACATCTTCCATTGATGGATGAAATTAGCAGTTCGATTTCTGAGGCTAAGAAATTCTGAGAGAGAATCAATCGCGGATAATTTTGCGGACTTGCTCTGATACCATTTTACGATTGAATTTCGGAGAAAGGATCGAGAGAAAATTGAGAGAGAACAAACGAGGATGAAAATAAATTCTTTATTCAGAAAAGTAATCAATAAAACAGTACAGAGGACTACTTATATATATACCCAGATAAAAGGAAAACGCTGTCGTTTTACCTAAACATAAACGACGAAAATAAAAAACACACATAAAGAAATAACTAACTATACAACCAGCTGAACATTACTAATACAAAAGCTCTCGATTCTCAATATCAATACATTGAACATCTAGTAAAATATTATGTACCATATTGATATTGGCATATTGATATATACTATATGTTAATATACATTGAACATTTTTAGATAACGCAAACAGCTATAACTGTACCAACATTGATCCCTTTCTGAAAAGTTCAGGACTCACGACCTAATATCCAAATCAGAAGAGCCTTCTTTAAAGAAAGGGGAAACAAAACAATGAATGCTGAGCTGGGATATTACACGTAGACATCACAAACAGTTTACATAAACATAATGGTGGTCCAGAATCTTAGCTTTGTTCTTGCTATTATTCCTTTTGTGGGGGTTGATTGCACAGGCTTGGAATATCTATATCTAAGCAACAAAACGTAATATATTATAGCTCATGTGGTACAAGTCATGCACTGGAATTTGGCATACACTGAGGCCATTGTGGATAACAACACTTTGTACAACTTTTTCCCTCCCAAACCCTCGAGCTTGGGTGTGAAACCGTCCCATTCTGTTCCTCTTTACCCTTGCCCTAATGGTCCAACGGATATCGACTCTCTCTCTCTCTCTCTCTCTCTCTCTCTCTCTCTCTCTTTATAGTTGTGTCGACCTGTGTAGCCTTCTATTGGGTACACATGTGGGCCCACGTCACTCCACGTGTATGTAATCAATCTTGTGGATGGTGATGATGTTAGGGACCAAAATGCTCGATGTGAGTGAATTTTTTATTTACTTTTTATTGGGTTCAAAGAGCCTTGATCAAATCTTGAACTTGATACTCTCCCGGATATCGTATCTTCTTATCGTGATCTTCCTCCAAAAGTTGTGTAATTGATTTCGGGTTCTTTTCATCGATCTTTGGGTTGAAAAATGACATAATATATGAAAAAGTATTGTTCTCATGCATGCATAGTTAATATATGCATTATTGTTAATATTTCAGATCACATGAAGACCCTTACAAATTTGAATAGCTAATTGATAATTAATTTTACGACTTTTTACTGAATAGTGCGTTAATTATATGAAAGAAAAATTGGCGTGCTAGCAAGAAGTAATTAATGTGTTCCACTTCCAGTGGTTGCTCAGATCTCATTTACTAAGGAGGCTAAGAATATCTCACTTGAGATGATTTCTTTATTCACTTCGTTGAATTTAATTTAAGATATACAGTACCCAACGATATTTAATATCGTATCTGATCTAGATTGGGGTTATAAGAAAGACGAAAAAACACAATAGGGGGAAACTAATTAGGATTATTATATTTTTTTCTTCATAACTAAAAGAAATAATAAGGATACAATATAAATTTATAGAGCCACAAATACCCGAAATTACACTATAAAAAGAAAATACGTAGAGAAAATTAAGGCTCAAATAAAAACAAGGAAAAGGTAAAAAAATAAACGCTAAAAATTCAAAATTCAATTTTTTTTTTTTCCAAAATAAGGCATACGTAATCCTCGCTAATACTAATAGTAAATTACTGTTCTATATGTTATTTAAATTTTATATGTGCAGACATTAATAATTAAAATAAATTCCCACGGTCACCCTAACAATTAGATTGCTTGGTAATCTCTTTAGTTTTTCGGCCTTATACCTCGTCTAAGAAGTCGCAATAAATCTTATATTCACTAAAGGAAATTTCGAAATTTAAAGTTGATCATTTTTAATTTTATATATAAAAGTAAAAAATGGACACAATTGCACCAATTTTTTCAGCGATAGGCATTTATGTTCCATTTCATGTTTTTATCTTAACCAATGTTTTTTTTCGTGTTTTAAATGTGGAACATTTTTTAAAGAGAAAAACATGAAAAAAATATATAAAGATCTATCAGTATCAAAATAGGGGCAATAAATATCATTTTCTCCATAAAAGTATTACGTAATTTTTTATTTATAAAAAATATACTGTCGTACGTTAAAAATAAATTATTTATCAATGTGTATATTGAAAGAAATAAAGATTAGGCGTCGTGTAATTATGGTAAACAAAGTGGGACATATAAAGAGTTCCTCTTTTTAACACGCTTTTTTTGTCTTATATATATACATATATATATATATATATATATATATATATATATATATATATATATATTTGTGGAGGCTGTATTCGGATCTCCTCTTCAATTAAATTTATTAATTTAATATGTTAAGTAAACGTACATGATAAAAAAAAAAGTTGCATGCATATTATACATAAATTCTAGTGAACTTAAATCTTTAATATCTTTGCGCGACAAAAACCGAACAAATAATAATTTAATAATAGATATATTAGCCCCACGTGAGACAAGACTCTCTGGTGATTATTTTATTGGAAAAAAAATTAATATAAAAAGAACTTTATGTCTCGGGAATATGTTTGAATTATTGAATTATATTCGCATATATAGGGCAAACAAATGGATATGTTTTAATTATAAACAAATTATACTACACGTAGTACATTAAATCATTTATTGTATGTCTGGTATATATGCTCAATTTGTAATTGTTGTGTCATGATAGTTTAGGCATGACGAATGAAAAGAGCAATAGTAAAAGTATCTTAGTTTCTTAATGTATATTATGTACAATATATACCTAGGGATAATTTAACCTTAGTTAGAGGAATATTGCAAAAGTTGAAACTATACAGTTATTTAACATATATATTTAGATATACATATAAACACTGAACGTGGCTTGCTAGGGTTATCTTAGCAATAATTGTGGGGTAAACAGCACTATTCATATATTATATAAATAATATATATATCTCTTCATCAAAACGAACAAATAGAAGGCAATTAAAGTAAGATAATGATACACATCATCAAATCTAATATAAAAAAAGAATGGGAACATATACGCATGTAACGCATCAA
Source organism: Urtica dioica subsp. dioica (assembly GCF_054948205.1). Taxonomy (NCBI): domain Eukaryota; kingdom Viridiplantae; phylum Streptophyta; class Magnoliopsida; order Rosales; family Urticaceae; genus Urtica; species Urtica dioica. The sequence goes on from NC_142762.1 coordinate 34,074,088, forward strand.
TATCCTTTTTTTGTATATCAATAATAAAACAATATAAATAATATCGAATTGCATATGTTTCAATATCTTATCCCAAATATTTACTTTCATTTTATTTTTTCCTTCAGAAAATCAGTGGGGAGAGAGAAAGCGAACAAAACAAAGAATGGTGGCCTAAGAATGAATCTTTGATTAGTTAATTATTAATCTTTCTTAATAGTTTGGTAATTAATCAAATTAGTGTGATTTGATATCTGGAGGATCAAAGGATTCCTATCAATGCTGGCAATGTCTTTAACTTTAAGGGTAAGGGAATGCCGTTATTTTTTATATGACGTAAAAAGATGCATATGTCACGAGTTTGATTGGTTTACTAGACAACATAGACTATTTATTTATTTATGTGACACAAACCAAATATAGTATTAAAATAAAAGTTATATGCTATGGAATATCGCACCCTTTACTTGTAAGACGATCTAACTTACACCATTGAGAAAAGTGATGATGATTATGAAAAATTATCTACTTTTTTTTTTTTTCAAGTATAGTTATTAAAGATGATATTTAGGTAGACAGGTAACCATTACGTTTTAAAATGAGACAAAAAAAAACCCATATTTTAAGGGGAAAACGATTCCAAACATAAACGGTTGTATTCACTTCTATATGATAAGAATACTTTAAATATGCCCACATAAAATAAAAACAAATTAGATATAGTTTCGTAATCCCAGAAAGTGAATAGGATTTTATCATAGAATTGCAAAGAAAAATGGAATGTATGTGTTACGTTCATAGATATCTGTACTTTGTTCATTAGGTCATTACAAAAAAAATAAAAATAGTGTGCATCTGTGACGGAGATATAGTAGGCCGGGGCGGAGCTCAAGCTCCCCTAAAAAAAAATATTTGAACTTTTGACCCATTTTAAAAACAATACATTTTCACCTTTAAAATTTACAAATTAACTTCTTTAAACTTTTTTTTCTTCAAATTAACCTCCCCTAATGAGCTCTTCTGGCTCCGTCCCTGGTCACAAATAGTACAAATGTCATCGAAAGATCATCTAACACATATGATAAGTTCGATGCATGCTTGGTCGCATAAAATCCGTTAACGATTCATCACTACATATGACGAAGTCGTCAAAGATCATCGTTAGTGGCGATCATTCTGCATGAGCTAACATAAGCATCAATATTTGTTAGCGAAAGCATCGCTTAAAGTACAAAAATCAATAAATACGTACCAAATACTATATAACAAATAAGCTTACAAATATCGGTCTGGATTTAATAATTATTTTACCGAGCGGAAAAAGATGATTTATACTGTAAAAGTTAATTAATCTAGAACTTATGGGATTTTAAATCCCCCGTTGCTTTTATGAATCGATGAAGTCTTCCTTGAAAATTTTGAATCTCCGACCGAATCTTCAGAAATTGACATTAAGTGTACTAAGCCGTTTTACAGATGAAGTGAGTGTGACCTAACTATTTGCTTAATAAATCAACTATAGATGTCCTTTGAAGTAATTAACACGTTTATGAAAAGGGGAAAGTTAGAATATGTCAAGAGAAATAAAGAGTGAAAATTCGTGAATGGGGAAAGTGTGTTGGTCAAAATTTGCCTCTATTTATAATTTTTTTTTCCAATTCCTAGAAATTGAGGAAAAAAATATTCAAATTTTGTATCAGTTAATATATTCTATTATTTAAATAAAATACTTTATCTACCGAATCAAATTAGAATATTTATTTTATTCTTAAAATATCTCTTAACCTTGGACGTCCTTCATATGGCCTAATGAGCTTTGTGGACTTAATTTAAGTGCCCACTTAAATGAAAGTGATTAATTGTTACCTAACAATTAATAATTTCTTATTCAAAACTAATTTTACGAATCTGAAACATGTTCTAACATCGTTGTGAATAAGCGATCGTAACTAATAAATCTCATATTACTACAAAGAATCCCAATTGTTATTGTCAGAGTTGACTCATGCACTATGAACCTAATAATTCGAGTTAAAACAAACACAAAAGAGGCAAAAAAGCAATTTCTCTTTTCTATATCATTATATTAAATAATCATGTAAATATTCAACTAAAATTTCGAGATTGCACTTCGATATTATCATAGCTATATTTTTTCGACTGATATAGCCAGTACGTGAGTATTGATTCTCAAGGCTCTTCTCGTGACACGAAGGATGTATTTTACTATTATATCTTTCAAGTTACATATCAACTCTAAGTACCACCGATTCCTTAGCGATAGATTTTTTTTCGCTAATCTTATTATAAAAGTGTGATCAATCGATTATGGCTCATCTATTAGGTGAGAAAATTTATAAGAGAGCTGTATTTCGTATGATTAATTCATTTACTCGCTGATCATATATCTCAGACTCTAAAAGCATAAGTATATAAACATATATTTAGCTGGGGACGATTGAATTACAATTAATACCATTATAAAAGACATTACAAAACGGCCATCGACGACACACAAGCGATCCATGCCAATGTCGATGTTGAGATGGAGAATCATTGACTCTAATAATCCCTCTCAAGTTTTAAAAAATTGAATTTAAGAAACAGAAAACGGTACGGTTATATATATTTGATCGAGGAGCCTATTTCTAATTAAAATATGCGGAAACATGGTTTCTTTAAATTAGTTACGTACAATATTCACGCATAATATATGTGGCTTATTCTTAAATCGAGCTCGTCTTTCTGTTCGTTTTTTTTTCCTGCTCACTAGAGCTTTATAAATTCTGATATTTGTCGTCCAACTAATATCTTTCTCTGAACATTTTCACAATATCGTTCATCGTTGGGAAGACCCACATACACATAAATCTTCTTCTTCGGCTTGTCAATATCTGACTCTGACTTCTCAGCATTTTCTTTTTTCTTTAGTTCAACACCACACAATATCACTGTAATACGTACGTCAGACATCTTTGTATTGATGATGTGTACCCTGAACGATATTTTGACGCCATGTAATAGAAAAATGTTACTGTTTTACAAAGTTCATTGTAAGAGAGCCAAATCATCTCCACTATTATGCACGAATACAAATATATCTTACTAATACTCATGTTTAGCTGCTTCAATGGATCATAGAGCGCTTAATTTTCATAATTTTTTTAGAGGCTTAAAAAGTCTCCCTTTAAAAAAGTTAAAAAAAAATGCTTGTACGTGATTAAATATTTTAACACCGACATTCAGCCGGAGACTCATGACTTAGCACTCAAACTGACTATTTTTTTTTCTACGTAACCTATAGCTATATATAGCCTATATATTATTCCGTCCTATAGACACGTACAAACATTATTCGAAATTATGCTTGACAAGGATGTATCAGATCGACAGACATTTGGAATTAGTAATTTAATTCAACCCTATACGCAATTTGCAAGTGAATTAAGTAAGATTTTGCGGCTTATAAAGTCAGATACTTCTCACCAATTCAGCATTCTTATTGGTCAGCCAAGCATCTTGGTTCCTATCAGCCTCAAAATTAAGTTTCTTTAATAGGAACTGCTTAATTGCATACACACAACATATATATATATATATATATATATATATATATATATATATATATATATATATATATATATATATGTGTGTGTGTGTGTGTGTGTATGTGTAATATTCGTAATTATATATCACCACACTCACCACGCATTTCTTCCCAAAATTGATATATTTTTAGGGTTATTTTGTGTAATTTATCTAGTTGATATAACTCTATGTACAGATTTGGTATATAATAAGGAATATCAGCACACAAGCGATACAATTATTTTTTTTCTATATTTTAGTTTTAAAAGAAAATATTTGAAGGCGAAAGAAATTAAGAAAACGGAAGACTAGTTGAATCAAAGGTCTAAATTAGGCTATTTAGTACTTTTTATGTCGATGCAAAGCTGGTCCATGTTTTGACTGTTTCACTTGCCATGTGTCAACTATATTTGGCAGCATTTTTATTTTTTGCCAAAAGATTTAAATTCTAATAATGAATTTGACAATTCATTGCATTGCCGCTAAAAGACCTTCGTAATTAAAATGCAGGACCATTTACCCATGTGATGCCATGTGGTCATGACATGGCATTGTTGAGCAAAGTATATGAACTTCCAATGCGTCCCCTATAAATCGGAGCGAATTAAATATATAAATAAAATACCCTTTAAATATTGTGATGATCTCTTCCATACACTGATAGACTCAACCAAATAGTGGTCCTCTTGAAAAGGAATTTACGTGTGAGAAATTCGATTTTGACTATTTATATCTTTTACATGCCCTAAAGAATGGATAAAAAAAACGTATCGTGCGTTTTTTTATCTTCATGTTTTTAGCCCACGTGACGTTTCTATTGAGATAAATTATATGCAAGAGACCACCCATGTATATTGATGCGTTACATATGCGACTGCCCAACCGAATATATATGTATGTATATATATATATTAGCAGAGATATATATATATATATATATATATATTATTAGAGTAGATGAAGTAATAAAGTTGCACAATAATTTCTTGTAACTGTTATATAATATAATGATATTATATTTCAAGACGTGTAGGAATTAATATAAACATATAATAGCTGAAAATTCTTTTTTTTTTTTTTTAAATATTTCATATAATAGTAAAAGTTTATCCTACTAATACAATTATGGACAAGTTTAATAGGGGAGAGTTAATGTTTTCTTCTTTCTTTGTTTAAAGAGAACCAAGTAATAGTGGTGTAAAGATTTGAATAACACGTGCCAAAATACTAACTCTCCAGGAATATATATTTTCTTTTAGGGGTTCTGTATTATCACCAGAGTGATGATAAGTACCCGACAAAAAGCAAACTAAAGAGACTCTTTGAGTTACCAAATCACCAGCAACTTCAGAGAAACCTCAGATTTTAAGTATCTCTCAATCACACACATATACCCACTTCCCTTCACGTGGACATCTCGTGATTTAGTACTAGTGGATGCCCAGTTGTAATAAAGTCTTCTGAAAATCTTTTAAGAACTCATTTTTGACTTCTTTTTTTCATTATAAATGTGTGAACCTTTAAATCGGCGGAATATTACCATTTAAGTAGAAAAATTTTTCCATTAAAATTTAATTCAATATTGTCCGTAAAAATATTTTCACGATTAAAGTAAAGGATATTCTAAAATATCTAATTATAACTTAGTTAATTAGTATAATTAGCTAGAGATTGATTAGACAAGGGGGATTAGCTTAGTGCACCCCACCATTAAAATACGGAGATTGATAAGTTCGGCTAAGACTAAGGCATAAATCGTCACAGAAAATTAGGTACATATGTATAATATACCCTGATATATATGTTGGTACAATTGCTGGATCAATTATTTTAATCAGTTGTCGAATAATCTGCTAAAATAACACTAAGCCTTTTTTTAAAAATTATTAACTAAGTCAGCTTACGTATTTATTTATATAATAGTTACAACAAATTAGGTATATATATAATATATACCCTGATATATAGGTTTGTACAAAAGGTTGATGTAACTAAATAGCTAATTTAAAGTTATGAATTTGTAAAATAGTCAAAGTTTGTCTTAATATAGTGAAATAGCCCAAATGTGCAGTAATCTGGTTTCAAAAAAAATTTTGACCTCAAGATTAATTTTTTTGAAAGTGATAAATTGTTTATAATAATCGTCAAAAAAATTTAATTTTGACTGTCAAATTTTTTTTGAAAACGTAAATTTGCCTATTTTGCTGAAAAGTTGAAACTTTGATTATTTTGCTAATCAATAAGTTTCAAATGACTATTTTGTACAATTTTTCTATTATAAAAATCAGTTGTCGAATAATCTGCTAAAATAACACTAAACATTTTTTTTAAAAATTTATTAATTAAGTCAGCATACGTATTTATTGGTATAATAGTTACCGTAGATATATAGTAAAAAATGAAAAGATTCTTCCATCGTCAAAAAACTATATCTTAGTGCAGGAAAGAAGAGAGCATTTTATAAGATTCCTCCAAATCCAAACCCAACAAAAAAAAGCTTAAAATTTTCATGGATGGAACTTGTGCCCCTAAATCACACCTATGAGCGTTCATATGCCTTCTTAAACTAATACTCTTTGGTTTCCACAATATCTAGATTCTATACGCAAGCCAAACAAGGAAATCGTATTATTATATATATATATATATATATATATATATATATATATATATATATATTCTTAATGAACAATTATAGAATAACCCTAGTCTTTAATTTCATATCAGTCACTACAAAACGTTATTTAACTTTTTCCCACTCATAACCAATACGAGAGAGAGAGAGAGAGAGAGAGAGAGAGAGAGAGAGAGAGAGAGAATCTGGCGACTTTGTTGTTTTGTGAGCTCTTGACATGTATAAATAGCTCTCAAGGCCTCTTTACTTTTCCACAACAACAACAACCCAAAAACACAGAGCATTCACATTCCCTTTCTTTTCCTAAGTACTCCCATATTTAAATTTCCTCTCCCATATCTGCAACATATATAGTCATTTGCTTCTTGTGCTCTCTCAGCAAACAAAACACATCACACAAAACCCTAAAAAAAAAAAAGAAGCCTTCTTTAGGTGATCCACATAAACCTGGTAATTAATCAAGTAGATTAAGAGAGATCAAATTAATCAAGGAGATCAGAAAATGTCAGGGGTTTGGGTGTTCAAGAACAACGGGGTGATCCGGCTGGTGGAGAACCCTCAGGCGGAGTCGGGAGGAAGGAAGTCGAAGGCGTTGGTGCACCTCCCGAGCGGACAGGTGGTGTCTTCCTATTCGCTGCTGGAGCAGATCCTCACGGGCTTAGGGTGGGAGCGCTACTACGGCGGCGACTCCGAGCTCTTCCAGTTCCACAAGCGCTCATCCATCGACTTGATCTCTCTCCCCAGAGACTTCCACAGATTCAACTCCGTCTACATGTACGACATCGTCATCAAAAACCCCAACGTCTTCCACGTCAGAGACATCTGATGTCATCGTCATCATTCCCATGACGTCACCGCTTCCATTTCCATCACCATCATCATCATATATCCTCTCGCGGCCATCTTTTCGTTTCTTTTTTACATGTGCACTTCCTAGGTTTTAATGTGAATGTTTGTTTGCTCTATGTACGTATAATAGTTTATGCAGAAAATAAGGTGTGTCTTTTTGCTGTGTTGTTTTTAATTTTTTTTTTTTTTTTTGAGAATGTTTTAGTATGTTAATGATCTTGTGTTTGTAATGAAATAAATAATATTAATCCATGTCAATCAATTTTCATCACTTCTCTAAGAGTTTTGTTTTTGTTTCTTTTTCCTTTTCATTCTCTCTCGGCACTCAGACCAGATATAGATCAATGAATGAGGGTTTAACTATGTGTATGTAGCTTATGTAATAAGCTTCTCAATACTTCTCATATTCGGAATCAGAAGAAGTGAAGTATGAAGATGTTATGATTAATTAGTTCTTATTTGGAAGAAGAATACAAAAAGTGAGTGATTCCCTCCTATAACTATGACGATCCCTATATTGCCATGTCGATGAAAAGGCATTATGGAAATGAGTAGGGTGTTTCCGAGTGAAGAGACAAACACTGGACAAAAATTGACCTCCATATCAAGAAAACGCCCCATGATTTGATAGTTTTTACCGTATATATATTTTCCATTTGCGAAAGAATTAAAACACAGAAAGAATGGTGGAGAATACCAGGGGACATTCTGGTGTCAATTTTCTATTGGACCACGTGTCAAGTATATATGTGATCATAGTGTTTAATGTCAATTGTTTTTGACATTCTGGGCCCACCAAAAAATAAGACCAATGAATATCGGGCTAACCCTCGAAAGGCGGACCAATTGACTTCTACTCGGCCTGATCGCCTTGACTCGAGACACGCTAAGACAAGGATTAAGTCAACATCTCGCTAAAAAGTCAAAATCTAGAAGAATTCTCAGAGGAAGTCCTCGAGTCGACTCCTTGATAAAATCCATCTCTTACGATCATGAGGTTTTTGAGACGGATTATCGAACGAAAACCTTGAGACGGATTATCAAACAAAATCCTCAAGACGAACTCTCCAACAAAATTCTCAAATCGAGTCATTGAATCGAATTCTCAAACAAGTACTCAAGTCGGATTCTTGACGAAGTCGTTTAGTCCTATTCTCAAACGAAATCCTTAAGGCATAAAGATTATCGAACGATGTCCTTGAGATGGAGTAGCAAATTAAGTCCTTGAGATGGATTACCAAACGAAGTCCTCAAGGCAAATTCTTGGATGAAGTCCTCGAGTCGACTCCTTGTGTGATTATAGGGTCCGACCCTTGATTGAACCAAGTGCCTAAGTGTTGATAAAAAAACACATTAGCAATATAGCAATATATGTGTGTGTGTGTGTGTGTGTGTGTGTGTGTGTGTGTGTGTGTATGTTTTGATATACTACATGAACCCCATAAGTAAATGGAGCAGTCGGAACAAAAGAGAATCAAAATAATTCTCTTTCGAATTCGCTCGAATAGAAAAATTAGAATCGGAATCATATTTCGATTCCAATTAGAATGGATGATTTTGGTTATGTAATTAGTCGCAAAACAAAATTTCATTCAGTATAACTGTTTCGATTTTTTTTTTCTAAAGACTAAATAGAATTTAGTGTTTTAGTAATGAAACATAAATTCTGATACAATTTAGTCGGAATTCCAACTACTTTAAAAATGGAACACTTTGTTTCGATTGGAACTAAAAATCACATTAAGGATGGAATGAAATATTTGTTCCGTCCATTTACCATACTAGTTGTCATGACTAAAATTTATTTCTTTTTCTTTTTTATTTTTCTTCATTAATGTCTATCCTTGTAGTTTGTGCATGATATATATATATATATATATATATATATATATATATATATTTATATATATATATATATATATATATATATTTATATATTATAAATAATTGGTATGCTCAAAAGTAAAAAATATGGAGTAAATAATTAATTACCCTATACCTAACTTATTGACTAATGGACACAAATTTTTACTATAAATACATGAGTATGATAAAGGGAAAATCCATCCCAATTTCTACAATTTACTCTTTCATCTTCTCTACAATTTACTCTCCATACTTCTCTATTCTCTCTTCTAAAATGCATACCTTATAAGTGTTTAAAGAGTTTTTGATTTAAGTTATTCCTTTGGTTTTCATAACACGTTATCAGCACGATCACTCGTATAACTATTATTTATTGTATAACACCATATTACTATACACAGGAGGCTCTGCCACCTTATGGTAATATGATGTGATTTACAATATTTTAACTTCGTTAATGTATAACATCATAATACTATATACATGGAAGGCTCTGCCTCCTTATAGTAAAGTGATGTGAACTACATCTTACTTGTAATTAATATCAATTTTCTATATACAAGAGGCTCTGCTACCTTATAGAAAAATGATATTAATTGCAAATTTATTTAACTGCTATACTTAATATTTTACTTTGATTAGCTATGTCATTTCAATACTCGTACATCTACATATTTTTTACTACACATTGTTATACTTAAATACAATTATTTTTGTCACAAAATTAATAAATATCCAACGGTAATATAACGGCTATATTTTACCTTATAAATACATATCTATTCAACTCATTTTTAACCACACAAAACTCTCAAATTTTCTTCTACCTCATATATATATTTTTCTCATCTCCTACTATTTTTTTTCGGTTCAAACTCAAAATGTATCGCTTAATACTAGTCTTTATTTCCATATTTATTGTTATGCTTAATGTCTATATTTTTACCATAGAAATTCCACCGGATGAATTTTATTTCATTGTAGTAATGATTGAATTCATGTATTACTTTTTATTCCTTACAATTGTTGTAGACTTATATATCCTTAATCATTAATCTAAGAAATTTTATATTTCATAATAGTTATCATCATGGAAAATCTCGTTAAGCTCGATTTCAGTCCTCTAGACATCACAGGCCAAAACTACATGCCCTGGAAGGTGGACGTAGAGATGCATCTGGAATCTTTGGGTTTACTGGAAACACTTTATGAGGAAAATGCATCGTCAAATATAGACAAGGCAAAATCTTTAATTTTTCTTCGTCGACATCTTGACGAGGGACTTAAAAGTGAATACCTCACCACCATAAATCCAAGTTTACTCTGGAAGGAGTTGAGGGAAAGGTATTTTCACCAAAATGAGATCATGCTTCCAGTATACCGTGATCAATGAAACGCTTTACGTTTCCAAGATTTCAAAAAAGTCACCGAATATAACTCTGTGATGTTCCGAATAGTATCTCATATGAGATTTTGCGAAGACCAAATGACCGATCATGACATGCTGGAAAAGACGTTCACCACTTTCCATGCATCGAACGTAACCTTGCAACAACAATATCGTGTTCGAGGATTTACAAAATATTACGAACTAATCACTTGTCTTCTAATCGCAGCGAAGAATAATGAATTGCTGATAAAAGAATCACCAATCATGTTTGACAGATTCAAAAGCGTTACCTGACGTAAACGCCGTTAACTCCGAAAAACCTGAACAACATAATTATATTCCGGGACGAGGACGAGGTCGAGGTCATGGTCGTGGTCGTGGTCGTGGTCGCGGACGTGGATACGGACGAGGTCGTGGCTACAATCATAACCACCCTTACAATACCACGAAAGATTATCATAAGAAGCAGCTTGATGAATAGAATCACGATTATCCCCACAAAAAAGGGAAAATACCCAGGTTCTTCCAAGGGTAGTGAAGATGTTTTTCATAGATGTGGCACAAAAGGGCACTAGTCTAGACTTTGCCGTGTTCCTCAGCATTTGTGCAATCTATATAAAGCATCATTGAAGGGGAAAGAAAGGGAGGTCAACTTTATTGATCAAGAACCTTTAGATGACTCCACTCGTCTTGATGCTTCCGACTTCGATGGTGATCTTGCGCACACTGTTGTTGGTTCTGCTGCTTTCGCAGAAAACTTCAGTGATATAGATTAATGATGCATGTATGTTTTTCTGGGAATGAAACAAATTGGTCCAATGTTTTACCTGACCATTTAAATATGTATATATATTTTCTTTTTTCTCTAGACTATGTAACAAATTAGTATTATATAATATAAGTATCTCTTCCCCCATTAACTTTATTTTGTTTTAATTTGAAGTTATCATATGGAAAAAAAACTAATTGAGTATTCTCATGGATTTAATACTCAACTGAAGGTACCATGAAATATATGTGCCTTACGACATCCAAATTTGGAAAGAGACAAATTTTAGAAAAACTACCTATGTTCCCTACTGGATTGCACTACACGTATATAAATGTGATAGAATCAAATTTGGTAGTCATTGAGTCTTCAATTTTAACGACATGGCATAATCATTTGGGTCATCCTGGTTCTATTATGATACGAAGAATTATTGAAAATACACATGGACATCCATTGAAGGGCCAGAAGATCCTCAAAGTAATACTTTCCCATGTAAAGCTTGTTTTCTCGAAAAGCTTATCATAGGCTTTCACCGGGAAAAGTTGAAACAGAATCACCTACGTTCCTTGAACGTATTCAAGGTGACATATGTGGGCCTATTCACCCACCATCTGGTCCATTTCGATACTTCATGGTATTGATAGATTCCTCTAGCAAATGGTCGCATGTTTGTCTGTTATCAACTCGTAATATGGCATTTGCGAAATTACTTGCTCAAATAATCAAATTACGAGCTCAATTTCATGATCATACAATTAAGAAAATCAGGCTTGATAATGCCAGTGAATTTACATCCCAAACATTCGATGATTATTATATGTCAGTTGGTATTGATGTTTAGCATCATGTTGCTCATGTACATACACAAAATGGTGTAGCTGAATCGCTAATCAAGCGCCTCTAGCTTATTGCTAGACCATTGATAATGAGAACAAAGCTCACTGCTTCAATATGAGGTTATGCAATATTGCATGCTGCTGCATTAATACGCATCCGACCAAGTGCATATCATAAATACTCTCATCCGCAACTTGCATTTGGCCAAGTACCAAATATATCTCATCCGAGAATTTTTGGATGTGTTATTTATGTGCCTATAGCGCCATCTCAAAGAACAAAGATGAAACCTCAAAGAATGCTTGGAATTTATGTAGGATATGAAAGTCCATCTATTGTTAGGTATCTAGAACCTCAAACTGGTGATGTTTTTACAGCACGTTTTGCTGATTGTCATTTTGATGAAGAAAATTTCCCAGTATTAGGGGGAAAAAGAAACCAGCTGGAAAGGGAAGCTACTTGGTCTGTACCAACAACATTATTGCATCTTGACCCTTACACCAAAGACTGTGAAGGAGAAGTGGAAATGATTGTACATTTGCAAGGTATTGCAAATCGGCTTCCTGATGCATTTACAGACACTAAGAGAGTGACTAAATCATAGATTCCAGCTGCAAATGCTCCTGCGCAAATTGATGTCCCAAAAGGACAATTTGAAAATAAAGTCACTTATGAAGTCACAACACGCATGAACCGTGGAAGACCATTCGGTTCCAAAGATAAAAATCATCGGAAATGAAAAGGAGCAGAGAGAAAAAAATGACTCCAAAATGGAGGAATGTATTCCAGAAATACAAAACGAGGAAAACCGAGAAATTTCGATTAATTATACCAATATAGGTATACAATGGAACCAAAATGATGAAATTAATGATGCATTCTCATGTAGTCTGGCATGTGATGTCATAGATGAAAATGATGGAGATCCCGAACCAAGGTCTGTTACTGAATGTAAAAATAGACACGATTGGGGTGAATGTAAAAATGCAATTCAAACCAAACTAGACTCGCTTAACATGCGCAAGGTCTTTGGACCTATAGTACTCACATCTGTAGATGTGAGACCTGTTGGATACAAATGAGTATTTGTACGAAAGAGAAATGAGAAAAACAAGATTGTGATATACAAAGCTCGACTTGTTGCCCAAGGTTTTTCTCAAAGGCCCGAAATTGATTTTGAAGAAACATATTCCCATGTAATGGATGAAATTACATTCAGATACTTAATCAGCCTAGCAGTGCATGAGAAACTAAATATGCATCTCATGGATGTTGTCACAGCTTATTTATACGGATCGCAAGATACTCAAATATATATGAAGATCCCTGAAGGATTCAAGATGCCTGTAGCATCTAGTTCAAAGTCTAGAGAAAACTATTCCATCAAATTACAAAGATCTTTATATGGGTTAAAGCAATCCGGATGAATGTGGTTTAATCGCTTAAGTGAATATTTAATACAAAAGGGTTATGTCAATAACTCTCTTTGTCCCTGTGTATTCATTAAGAAAACAACATCCGGGTGTGTGATCATCGCTGTTTATGTTGATGATTTAAACATCATTGGGACTGATGAAGAGATCAAAAGAAGTAATCTCTTACGTAAAGAAAGAATTTGAAATGAAAGATCTTGGGAAGACAAAATATTGTCTTGGCTTACAGATTGAGCACGGGAAAAATGGAATATTTGTGCATCAGTCAAATTACACAAAAAGGGTGATAAAACGCTTCCATATGGATAAGTCAAATCCTTTAAGTACTCCAATGGTTGTCAAATCCCTAGATGTGGTAAAAGACCCATTTCGTCCATGTGAGGAATCTGAACAGATTCTTGATCCTGAAGTACCATATTTCAGTGCGATTGGAGCCCTTATGTACCATGCTAATTGCACTCGATCAGATATAGCTTTTGCAGTTAATCTATTAGGAAGATTCAGCTCAGCTCCTACGAAGAGACACTGGAATGGGGTCAAACATGTGCTTCGTTATCTTCAAGGAACGATTGATTTAGGATTATTTTATCCTAACAAGACAAAACCAGTTTTGATTGGTTATGCAGATGCAGGTTACTTATCAGATCCACACAAAGGGAGATCTCAGATTGGATATGTGTTTACGTATGGAGGGACTGCGATTTCTTGGCGTTCTCAAAAGCAAACGCTCGTTGCCACATCATCAAATCATGCGGAGATTATAGCACTACATGAAGCAAGTTGTGAATGTGTATGGCTGAGATCAATGACGTAACATATCAGAGTCACCAGTGGTCTTCCAACAATCGAGGACCCCATCACACTTTATGAAGATAATGTCGCATGTGTTGCTCAAATGAAGATGGGATTCATCAAGAGTGATAGAACAAAACACATCCCTCCGAGGTTCTTTTCGTTCACTCAAGAGCTAGAGAAGAACAATGTTATCAGCATCCAGTATATTCGTTCATGTGATAACTCATCTGATCTTCTTACAAAGGCGCTCCCCACTTCACCTTTCAGAAAACATGTTCATGACATTGGAATGCGTAAATTGCAAGATTTATAGAAAGAACGCACCTATGTCTGCATCAGGGGGAGCTTTACATAGTTGTACTCTTTTTTTTCCTTACTGAGGTTTTTATCCCACTGGATTTTTCCTAGTAAGGTTTTTAACGAGGCAGCATGAACACGTAAATTTATCAATGAGCATCTCAAATGGGGAGTGTTGTAAATAATTGGTATGCTCAAAAGTAAAAAATATGGGGTAAATAATTAATTATCCTACACCTAACTTATTGACTAATGTACACAAATTTTTACTATAAATACATGAGTATGATGAAGGGAAAATGCATCCCAATTTCTACAATTCACTCTTTCATCTTCTCTCTACAATTTACTCTCCATATTTCTCTATTCTCTCTTCTAAAATTCATACCTTATAAGTGTTTAAAGAGTTTTCGATTTAAGTTATTCCTTTGGTTTTCATAACAATATATGTATATTTCAATGATACATTTTTATCAAGTCAAGCAAGGTTTAGAAATTCCAATAGCAAACAGTTATATAAAATCTAAGTACAAAGGATTATTTCGTTGATAACAAACAAAAAAATAAACTTATGTGTCACTGCCTAACAAAATCCTAATGCACGGCTCTCTTCAAAATAAATAAATAAACATTCCAAGGAATTTAGATGATGCCATACATAAAGAATTAACATTTATCGAGCAGTGGGACAAATGTAACGGAAAATGACGAAACAGTAGCATTTTTTTTTTTTTTTTTTTTTTTAAATTTTAGCGGAAACGGAATTCTCAGAAATTAAACCGAAATCCATCATTTAAGACCTTAAATTAGAAGTTTATGTCTTTATTAGACTTGCTTGCTGTTATTTATTTTAATTTCCTTTATTTGTTTTAATTGTTCCACTTTATAGTGTTACCGTTTTATGGTTTGTGTATTCTGAGTAGTTTCAGTCTATAAATACCTTGTAATGTTTCTTTTACAAGGCAATTGTTATTAAATAAGAAAACTCAAATCTTGTGTTCAAATACTGTGTTTCCTCTTCTTTTCTATAACATAGTCTTCATTTATATAGTCCAGGCGCTAGCCCCGCTTTCGACTTGGGATGATGTAATTTTTTTTTTTTTTTATTCTGCTTGATTTGTCGATTTCTTTCTAGTCCTGATTCTTGATTTTCTACGGTCGTCGTCTAAATTTCATAGCCATAGCCAACCCAACCATTTAAAGCCCGTCTCCATTATACATGAATGGGGAGAGATTTTTTTTCTTATGATCTTATGAAAAATTACGCGGACTAAACCACTTGAAACGTTGGTATTGCAATTTAACCAACGTTTCATTTAAGTTTCAAATATAGCCACAAATATTGACGTGGTTCTATTAGTTATTTAACAAATTACTACATTTACTTTTATTAAAATCGGTTGAACATAAACATGTAGCCAATGTTTTGATCGCAGCCAAATTTAATACACGTTAACTTGATTTATTATATAATATTTTTTTTTCCTTTTTTGTAGTCTAATTAGTTGCGATATTAAGTTTTTATTGTTGTTAACTTCCGTTTCTTCTATATGCGATATCAGACATTAGAACAGAAACTTTCAGTAACCGAGAAATAAGAGAAAGCGAGGCAGTTACTTGTATTAATTTTAATAATGAATTGCCTTTTAAATTTTCGCTTTGATCGCAGCCAAATAATGCAGCTTTAATATACGGTAACTTGATATCCTTTATTCAAATATAATAATTTATTTCTTTTTTTGTAGTACAATTAGTTACGATACCAAGTTTTTTTTTGGTTAATTTCAGTTATATTCCATTTATTTTACACGCGATAAGATTTGGCTGGCTAAAACATTGGTTAGTAGTTGGTTTCTATCATTCATGTTACATAATGATATTTTCGATATTTTCTAATAGTTTATTTATATAAATGACTAATTACAAAACTTACCAAACGTTGACTATATACTTAAAATCATGTTTGAAATTGACTACGTTACTAGATTACTCTTATCTTATTACTTTTTGTTACTCAACAATTATGCTTTAATTTTACTTTTATAATAATGAATCTTTGATTAGTGGGATTTTTTTGTTTCATTCTTTAGATTTAAATCACAAATATGAAACGTTATTTTTATTTCATTATTATTTTAAAACTATTTCAACTAAATTGCTTCTATTTTAATTCAAATAAATTTAATATTTGTCATTTAGGGTAGTTCAAATTTCCCCCATTATAATTAGCCACAAGTTGTCGCTATTTTAATTAAATATCTTAGTCGCAGCTAAATTCTAGGTCAACAACATCAATACATTTTTCCCTCTCTCTCTAGCTGCATTTGGATATAAATCTTTTGTTTATAATCTTAACTACTTTATAGAGTGTTTGGTTAAAAAAAAATTAATAAAAGTTAAAATCGTTTTTTTAATTTTAAAATAAAAAAGTTTTAAGCTAGTATTTTGGTGATTTTGATAGCTTTTATTTTATTCTCTTTTTTTTCACTTTTTATCCAATAATTTTTTTGATGTCACCAAAAATCATTGTTTTTTTTAATTTTATAATCTATAAACACCCATTATTATAATTTTTTTTTAATAGAATAGAAATATCGATTATTTATTATAAATAGAAATGCGTCTATTTTAAATTTTTACTAATTTTACTAAATACTAAATTTGATTCTACGTTATTCTATATATATTTACTAAACATCTATGTGTTTTAACAAAATATCCTGCAACATAATTCAAATTGCACCTTTTTTTATAAACACAACAAATACCTCTCTTTCTCCCTCTAATCTCATGCTTTTATATTACTTAAAAATATAAAGAAGCAAAGAAGTTTAAGGTTTCAAGATTCACATATATCTGTAAATCATGTATACTTGTGATGAGAACGATCACAAAAAGCAGATCAGTCTAATAATCTATATACATATATACAAAAATAATAATAATAAAGTGTCGGCCAATAAATAAAAGGGGGGAGAGAGGGAGAAGTATGCACTGTATCGAAGAATCAATTGGCTAATCATAAAAGATCATACTTTTGTATTGGTCAATTCTATTCCTCTCTACATTACACACATATACATATAGATCATGTACGTTACGTATATATATATATATATATATATATATATATATATATATATATATATCAGTATATATCTGTATAGCCCTAGGTCCCCAAGCTACGAGAGTCACGAAGATACGGAAATATAAAGAACGTGTGGATCTTCACGTGAAGCAGATGCTGACACCCTGGCAAACCCTTACGTGTCTTCTGCCACGTGTCCCAGTGGGAAGCATCAACGCCCCAAATTTGAAATAACAATATTAAAATAATGTACGACATTGCCACCTTGCTTTACATATCCTGGAATTGCATGTCAGAGATTCGAAAACCGTTAAATGAGAGTCTAGAAATTTCTGATTTCGATATGTATCTTCGTCAACTGTTGAGGGGATTATATGCGTGAGTGACCACACTTTTTTCTTTTTTTTAGCTTTTGATGAAAGACCTGGAAGCACACACAGAAAAGAAAAAAAGGAAAAAAAAAAAAAAAAAAAAAAAAAAAAAACATATTGTACATTATACGATAGGAATTGTTTTTCAGTTTCAGTATGCTACGAGATGCATGATTATTAAATATCGTCCATTTTGCTTGCAAGTATTTAGAAATATTTAAGCCACAAATGATCGTAATTCTTCCGTTGTTTCAATTCATTTAGTGCTGAAATGTTTCGATCCCATCAAATCAAAATTCATGATTCTTGCTACAAAATTTCAGGTTGAGAGAGAGAGAGAGATTATAGACTATACTCATACTCTAATAAACTTTTTGTTTGTTTTCATAATTTTTTTTTTATATTCTTAGCCTTTTTTTTTTTTTTTATACGATGACTCTTTAACAATTGAATAATCATCTTAAACTGAATTCTAAAGATTGAATCGGATACTCATAACAGATTTATCGAGTCCTAATAATATTTTGTTAATTAGCGGACCGAAGCTTTCAACGTATCATGCTCTTGGCTTGACTTCGTTTTGATAGACCCGTTTATTGAAAATAAAGGATTAACATCACTTCTTTGTAGTGTTAAATGTGTAATTTTCACTGTTTGTGTCCATGTGATCTGTTTAAGTCCTTGGATGTTTCTCATATATTGACACGAATTCTTGATTGTGTGTTCATACGTTTGAACATGTAAGTAATGCATTTATACAGGTATTTTGGAAAATAGAACTGTTTTAAAATAACAAAAGAATAAAGAGAGGCTGTTGCGCATGGAATACTGGATATGCCTTTTTGATAGGATTGAAATTGGTTCGGGTCGATTCAGTTTTGGTCCGTATTAAGAATCGGAACCAAATTTTTCGGTTTTCAAGTTTTTTAATCAATAATTGGATCGAATTGGTCCAAAACCGAAATTCGATTACCGAATTTTTGGTTAACCAAATTATGAATACTGATATCCAGTTTGGAAACCGATTATCCAGTTCTAAAACTGGTTATCCAAAAAATCGCTTATCCGGTTCAAACCCATTTATTTTCCTATAATTTTGTACTAATTTAAAAAAAAATTGGTTAATAAGCTTCAAAGGTTATCCGATTGAAATCGGTATCCAATTTCATAACTGATTATCCGGTTCGAATCGATTATCCGGTTTCAAAATTGATTATCCGTTTTATAAAAAAAAAATCAATTATTTAAGTAATTTTTTTTTATAAAACGAACCGATAACCGAATTTCCGGATATTCAAAATCGATAATCGATCCAATTTCATAAAGCAAATCGGTTAACCCAACGAGTTTAGAACGTTTTGGTTTGATCAATGCAATGTATGGAATCTGTTTCTGGCAATTGTTGTTTTGAGTATGCATGCACAAGGAAAAAAAAGGTGTGTATATATATATATAGTATTATACACCAGATAGCTATGAACGAGTAGATAAACTTCTTTTATAGTATGGTAAGACAAAATCTAAACCTCGGTCGCTTTTGCTGTTTGCTATTCCGGCAACCTGTTGCGGAACAAATGAAAACAAGGGCAGACAAGATTTTGACATTTTAACCAAGGAAAATCCAAAATTGACTGAAGATTTTAAAATTTTAAATTGCCAAAAATCTATTCGATTTATATTTTTGGCGTTTTCATTAAGTTTTGTTATCTAAAACATGTTGATGGCATTTTGTGATAACGTTGTACTTCCGTTGATTTTTACTCGAATTTCTTCGGAATTTGGATATTACCAAAAAAAATTGGTGAATAATTATAATCAAGAAAAAAACAAACAATTTTCAATGACTGTACAGTCATAAAAAATGGCAATAATGAATTTTTCTTTTGTTGAGCAAATTATTTTTGTAGAGACTTGAACCTACCTCTTCATTCTTAATTAATGAAAATATTATAAATGTTAGAATTAGAATTCGACTAATGATTTCTATGTCTTGGAGTGTTTTTCATTTGAAAAACTATTTATTATGATAATATGGTACAATAAGATTTTACACTCAGTTACTCCCTCGATAGTTACATAACCTACGTTTATCTCTACAGCTACATCTTAAGTTCCCCTAAGCTCGAGATCTCCTCTCGCTTCCACATAAAATCTCTCCCAAGACTTCTTATACAGTTTCTCGTTTTCACGATAATAAGGACTTAACCTCTACATCTAAACACGTCAAATAACCCTTATTAGCAACCCTAGTAGAGGTATATATAAAACACACTCAAGAGAGCAAGCACGACAAGCCCTTCTTTATTACTCTCATAAAAACGCAATAAAAGATTTTAGTTTCTAAGGTCGTGAGCGGTGCTTTATATAGCTAGAGGTCTTGGAAAAAATCCCATAAAATCATATTTCACTTGTCCAAAAACTTTGATTTGGACTAGGAGTTAATTGAGCCAAAATTGTATTGTCATAACTAATTAGTGCTACATTTACGAAAATCAAGTCCAATAAGCCCACTACTGTCAGTACCATTCTATAAGCACTCCCTAAAATTCTCAGGAAATACAACGTATATAATCAGCTGTTTAATGGCGGAATGAAAATTACAGAAATCGCAGACAAGACAAGCGCTGCAACTAAGTTTTCAACTGTTGGCAGAGTTCATCCGTCTGTATAAACAAGCAAAGAAAATCATTTTTGACATGAGAACAAGAGAAAAGAAGTTTCGAAAAATCTTAATACAAATGCAAATCATACCCACCTGCTTGAAGGAAGCTGCAAATAGTCCATGATTCTGTGCATCAAAAGTTAATTGTCATTTAGCCAGACTCACATCGCAACAGACAGCAATGCTTCTTCTTCTTCTTCTTCTTTTTTTTTTTTTTTTTCTATTCTTCCGGGTATAAATCATACTTGCCTTGGGCTTTGGCGAGACTCGTCTTTCTGATTTAAAGTGAAATCCGTCGATAGTAGAATATATAAAACCTTCATCCTCAAGAGTTCTGATTGAACCCCTGCAAGTTGTAAGCGAAAAATTTAAGAATTCAAGTTCTGATGTTAGAAATCCTTCGACATGAGAAGAAGAAGAAAAAAAGGGAAACGTTGATAATCAGAACCATGGATAAGAAACACCGTCCAATTACAATGACCTGCTTGAAGAAAGCTGCAGATAGTCAATGATCAGCTGATCACAGCCTTTCTTTGCATCGAAATTAATTGGACAACATTTAGTCAGACATACGTCGCAACAGCAATTTTTTTTTTTCCTAAAATAAAAAGTGTTCCGGTATACTATAAATCACACCTGCTTTCGATCCACTTTTGGCAGGAGTGGTAGAAGATGCATTGGAAAAATGATCAAGCGAAGAAAAGCATTATCATTCTTCGCTTGATCATTATCACATAATGATCATCAAGCGAAGAATGTTTCATTTTTGCAAATGCTAATTTTAATCCAATTCCAAACTTGGCTAAAGAAGCTCTGCAATCAAACACGCAATGACTAATTTTTCTTTGAAATTCTCATCCTCAGGGGAACGACAAACCTTGAGAATAACCAGGACAGCGCCGGGAAAGCAATTAGGGCTTGCTTGTCCAAAACCGAATCGAGGTTTGTTCATTCCTTCTTCCGATGACAGATTTTCACAACTCAGAAGCAGAACCAAATCCAGCACCCCAAAACCGCTCGGCTAACCTAACCGAGCACAGCGACATTCCAAAAGCCGATGAACAGTCATTTCATTCATACCTAGTTTCAGTCGAATTGTAGCGGTTGCTCAAATTTAAGCATTGAGTTGCTGAATTGTGGCTCCGATGAGACTAATCAATGTTACTTTTGGAATATTGATGTCGATTACATTTTGGGCTTTTAACCAACCTCTTTTTTAGATTGGAGTGGACATAAGAGTATAGTTGGATAGATAAGGTGAAGTGATATACTCTATTTTCCTTCACACGAACAAAATAAGATGAAGTTGGCTTTGTTTTTTCTTTCAAGATTGACTTCGACTTGTGAATTTCTTGTTGTTGACCTGAGGTTTAAAAGGCATTAATTGATCTTAGCTTTCACAATTGGTTGGTATTTTATTTCTCAGAAGTTCAGACGTTCTTCTTCATCTTCTATGGTTATGTGTCACGAAAATCCGAAACCAGCCAACCACCAAAACAATGTGTGAAGTGCCTATTCTTATACAATTTATGCTAAGATCTCAAGAGTTCGAATCACAATGGTGTATAAATTTAATAAATACTAACAAAATAAACCATAATGAACTAGGTCAGTTTCAGAGAAAAGGGAAGAGAAAGTAAGTACCCATATGTTAACAATATAAATTGAACATTAGTGATGATATTTCTGTCCTTTAAGAATGGTCCATGCCCTGAAGTTTAACACACAAGATAGAAAAATATCAGAGCACATCAAACAGAAAATTAGAATAAATCTAAAACCTTTGAAATTGTTTAATTCAAATCCATCCACAAAGCTACCTAATTCGTAAAGTTTGTTATTTCTAAATGTCTTCCCAAAAATATATCCCCATGGAAAATTTTCCCGTTGGAGAGTTCAGAAGACTAAACTTACAAGGTCTACTAATCTTCAAAAACTTGCTTTGTCTTTTTAAGATTAAGACTTTCCTCAATTACCATACTCCGATGAACTAGCAAAATAAATGGTAACTGGAATAGTAATAATTATCTCCAAAATCCATGCATATCTTTAATAATTTTTTTTACACCACACAAACTGACTGATTGATAATGATCGATTTCTTAAAAAAAAAAATTAAAATGAATTTTTAAGTACATGTACGTACGTACCTATATAGTTGTTCAACAAGCACAAGTAAAGCAATTTGATGATTCAAGACCAGCGACGATAGCTTGATAGATAAGTTAGCACGCCCTCGAAGCTGTCTCCCGTGACCATAAGGCCCACCAATGCAAAAAGACAACCCTGTCGCTCCCTATATTGAAAGCGTCGATACGCAAAGATTGTGTATAAATATCCAAATAAATGCCCAGATAACACATATCGATAGCTCAATGGGGTTCTGCTCTGTTGTATGTATGGTTCTTAAAACTTCGGATTTTAGAAAGGAATTTGAACAAAAAAAGCATGCCCAGAAAGAAGCCTGGGAGCAATATGGAAATCCTTCACACTAAAATATGTGATATATACATTGATATTATGGAATAGAAAGGAAAAAACAAAATCATCGAAGTATATTATAGATCGTACCGTATTCCCTGCGTCCCCTAATAAGTCAGCCATCTGCTCAGAGCCGATATCTTGGCCGCGTTCATCCAACAAAACTACCTGCAGATAAAATCACACATTAAAAAAAAATGATCTCAAATTAGTCACTAGCTTAATCTGAAGCACACATCATTGTTAAGTTTTTTTTTCTTGAACGCCGTCAAAACCATCTCCTGAAACCTCAATTACAAAGAGATTGTCTCAAATCATTATCTTCGCTTTCATCCATTGAACGACCATGTGTGATGAAAAGGCACAGCCCGAGAACAAGAGTTCGATAGAGCTTATCGAAACAAGCTTCTTCAGGCTGATAATATAACAACACTAGAATTGCAGAGAAAAATGAACTAATACCGAAACATATAACTTTTTTTTTTAAATAAAAAGCGAGACAATTGGCATTACCCAATCGTTGGGAGTGATAAGATTCATCATAGCTTTATCTTCATCCTCGACCTGAACCCTCCAATCACTTCAAAAACAAAAAAAAAGAGCAAATCAATTCCACATCAAGAGCCAACATTACAAAGACAAAATCAAAGCCAACAAATCGTGTATGTCTACCGTGAATTTTTAGGGTTTGATCGAATCTGAACATCGTCGGCATTGCAATACAGCTTGAGCTTTTCAACGTACTCGTCGAACACGAGTTCTACGCCTTTGGGCCTCTTCTTCCCGACCCACAATATTCTGATCGGAAGAGCTCTCTGAAAACAATAAATAAATACCAAACGAAAACCCTTGGAAGAAATCCATGGAAAAAGTTCGGAGAAGGCTTTGCTTACCACGGACTGGCCAACGTACTTAGAATGCCGGCCTGAAAAAGTCCCGGAGCGAGAGGGTTAGGTTCTGCGAAAGCGAAGTGATTTAAGAGAGCGAACGAGTGAGAAATAAGCCATAACTGAGCAGCGAGTTTGAGAACCTGAAGAAGAAGAAGAAGGAAGACTTGCAGAGAGAGTCAGAGAAAGTGTCATCTCTTCAACGACTCGTCTTTCTTCTGAGTGTTTCGTAATATTTGATAATAAAATAACATAAATGGTATGTATGAGTAATGACCAAAGTTTCAGCAATATAATGAAAAGTCCCACATCGACAAGCTAATGAAGAAAAGGAGTGTATATATAAGACTACGCTAAGGAGAATGGGCACGACCTTACTTGAACAGGATCTGTTCTATAGGCTCGTACCTCTGAATCCTTGATTTCTAAGGAGACAGAAACCCAAACCTGGTGGATGATTCGTCACCGTCCGATCAGAGCGTGATTAACGGCTACACGATCACCTGTGTGGTCCTGTGCTGTAGAGGATCGTTCTCAGATGAGTGTCTGCTCATCCTGTGCTGTAGAGGATCGTTCTCAGATGAGTGTCTGCTCATCTGAGGTGGTCGTACGGTTGTCTGACAGGTTCCCCAATCCCCCTTCTTTTTGGAATTTTTTATTTATTTAAATTTATACTCCAGGAATTATTAACTCCACTGATATATTTAATGAGATGGAGAGGATAAAAGTTGAAAGAAACAACTCTCGACAATTTCTTTTGATTTTTTATTTCATGAAACAGGAAATATACATGTTTCATTATCTTGCAGATTATCAAAATGTCAGTCATCCAATCAACTCAAATGCATCATTGACTATGTAACACTTATATTCGTATATATTTCAAATATGAATAATGGTGGTTCATGAATATATTTTTATGAAGAAATTTTAAAGTAAGAGAGCATTTGAGAAAGATATACGTCAGAACAAATTTAATGTAACAATAGTGTTCAGACAGAATCGACACTCTCTCTTTCTTACTTGATATTATAGATAAAAAAAATAATAAAAAAAACATTATAAAGAGGATATATTTTTATGGAACTGTATAAATAAATAAATAGCCCTTAAGTTCTTGAAACCAAGGTTTGAAATACCGGGGGAACTGGACGGGAACCGGTCCGGTTCCCCCTTTTTGGAGCAACCCGGCACCGGAACCACCCAAACCGGAGTTTTCCGGTGGTTCCGGGGGAACCGGACCGGGATCCGGGTGGGAACCCGGTTCCCACTTCCCGGTCCGGTCCAGTTAAAAAAAAAAAACAAAACCGGGTATAAATACCCGGTTTACCTAAAAAAATCTTCATTTGGGACGGGAAGCAGGAGCTCAAAAACCGCCGCGACTCAGACTAGATTTGCCAGCTTCCCGACCGGATCCCGCCGTCTCGCCAAGTTCCCGACGCGCCGAAGGCCAAATATTCCCAGATCCCGCCGGTAATTCCTTTCCCGGTCCATTTCCCGGCCAAATTTTATTTCTTGATGATTTTGAGTTTAAAACTTGAAATTTCTTGATAATTTTTTAAGATTAAGTATAAATTGATAGTTGTGAACTTAAATGTAGTGTTGATTTAAGGTTTGTGTTCATGATTCTAATTTTTTGTAATTAATCCGAATTATTTGGTAATTTTTTGATTATTTAGTGATGATTAAGGTTATGATGAAGTGGTTTATTGATTTATGAAGAAATTTTGTGAGTTGTTTTTAATTTTAGAAATTTTGTGTTGATGTTTGTAATTTTTTTGGATTTAATCCGAATTATTTGATAATTTTGTGATTAGTTAGTGATGATTAAGGTTATGATGAACTTGTTTATTGATGGGATATCTATTTTTTGTGCGACTTTGATGTGGTTAACACAGATTATAACTCTCTCTCGAAGCTATATATGAATGGACAGTCATCAGATTCAAAGCTAGGTTCCGAATTTCGAATGGAATCAGAATTGCCTCGCGGTGAAAAAGAGCTGTGAGTGAAGCGACGGCACTTTGAGACCGGCTTTGGGTATGAGCTAAATCATAGTTCTTCTTACATTAGTAGTGAAAAAAATATCATTACAATTTTTTATTTTGAAACGATCAAAAACTACAATTAACTGCAACGTTTTTTTTTATCAGGAATAGTGTGTCGTGATACATTTTGATTTTTTTTTCCAATTTAGTTGCAAATATATATTCTATAAATAGTTAATTAACTTAAATTTGATCGGTATAGCAATCATCCCACGAACAATTCAAATACCATTAACACATATTAAAATAAGTTTGATTTATGAATAATGGAGGTCGATGAATAATTTGATGAGAAATTCAAAATAAGAGAAGGATTGAGAAAGATACATCTCGAAAAAAAAAAAAAAAAAATTAAGGCAACAACAATGTTCATACAAAATAGACTGGTTTTTCTTTTTTCTCTTCAATGATATAATATATATGAAAAAAAAAACGTATTGTATGACAACGTGTCCTGATGATACAAAATTCAAATATTTGGTTACAACATAATTCACTCAAGAATTTAATTGTAATAACGGAAACTAGTTTATTAAACTTGAATTTATAAATCGAGTGATTCAAAATTTTATACTCTACAGTTGTAAGCATCTTTTAATAGACTTTCAAGCTGAATCAAGAGGGAACTCATATTAAAACTTTTCAAAACTTGTGAGAATTTACTCTCTCTCTCTCTCTCTCTCTCTCTCTCTCTCTCTCTCTCTCTCTCTCTCTCTCTCTCTCTCTCTCTCGTTTATCTAAGAACTACTCAAATCCTTACAAAGCGCTTGTGAGATTTCGAACCCGACTCATCCGACGGTCTCTCGTAGCAATTTGTGGCATCATTCATTTCACCTTCATTCCCAATTCGTAGAATGATCCATAGCTGCGCTATTTAGGATATTAGGTCTCGGAGCAAGTCGATAGAGATTCATATCAAGTGATATCAGAGCAGTATGCACGACATGGTAATAAAGGTTGCAAGAAAGTCATCCTTGAACTGGGCGACTAGGTTTGGTTTCATTTACCATAAAAACGTTTTCCAGAACACAGGAAGTCCAAGCTACTACCTTGTGGTGGTAGTCCATTCCAAGTTGTAAAGAGGATCAACAACAATGCCTACAAGTTGGACCTCCCTGGTGAGTACACTGTAAGTGCAACATTTAATGTAACTGAATTATCTCTTTTTGATGTAGATGATGATTGAAGACGAGGGCAATGTTTGTTTTACTTCCTTTTTCTTGCACTTGATAGACATGCTTTGTTGCTTATAAATATATGCTACAAATACTCTGCACAATGTCTATTGTTGATTTTGTCAAAAATGCCAAAGGAAAGATTGTTGGATCCTCTGTGGCATGGTTAAGTTTGACAAAACAAATTGTAAAAACTGCTCAAGTCAAAGTTGCAAGAAGTTGTTCAAGGCTATTCAAGACCCAAGTTATTTCTGCTACTTTCCTCTCGCACGAATAGAACTAGAATATCTTTTAGTTCCGATTTTTATAGACATATAAGTATCATATATTTTATTATATTCCGACTTATTAAACGGAAGATTAAGAATCGATCGAATAAAACTCAAGTAGGGTTTATTTCGATAATTCACTTTTCTGTTTGGTCAATTCAAGCGACCTTAACCTAGAACTTGTCTCTCTATTCTAAGAGATCTTCATCGACAACAAGTTTCAGGTGGTTGCTACTGTTGTGCTTTATCTATTGACGTGCTTGTCAATCTTTGAGAGAGAGAGAGAGAGAGAGAGAGAGAGAGAGAGAGAGAGAGAGAGAGAGAGAGTCTCTGATCTATGAGAGCTTAGATTACCATCTATTGGATAAGCTAAAAAAGATAAGAGTTTGAGATGGAGTCGTCAAACCTAAGTCATGTATATTTGATTATTAACATAATAGATTGCTTTTCAATATCAGACGTATCATTCTCTTTGCATAGGTGTTTTATTGCCGAACAAAATTATCAATTCTGTATGTCCTATATTATTTTCTGCTTGTAATTGCTTGTTTGATTATTAATCTATTTAATCTACCTAAAAACAATAACAATCCTTTTATATTTTTATCTTATTTACTTTTCCATATATCCGTCAATACTTTGTCCCTATCAGTTGATTAGCCACCGTATATAAAATTCCTGACTTTTACGTTGTCCGTTCATTTATTTATTTATTTATTATTTTTTGTCGGAATACAAAATAAGTGTTCCCCGTCAATCTAGACATTGATAAGAAGATGACAAATATTCAACATGCCTTATCCATTATATATATTTACGCCAAAAATAAAAAATAAAAAAAAATCCCTCATTTCATTTAAAAAAAAAAATTAGATTTATTTTCTCTATTATTTGTGGCTAAGTATTGAATTGTTATTGATCACAATTTCCAATATAATATACAATATTATTATATTGGAAGTAGATCTCTAATTTAAATCTCAATAAATTACAAAACTCAAAATCTCTTTTCCCAAGCCGCTACATATGTTTTCTATTCTCTACGCCAAAGGCCAAACCCAATGTGACTGTCGATTGACTCTCAGCCATTCGAAGCCCCAACCAAATAAAAAATTAAATTCAGTGGGAAAAAAAACAAAAAATACGAACGGAATGGCAAAATTCTGGGATTTCCATGAATCGTCTGCGGATTTCTGGCGCGAAAGCGTCCATGGCGGATGGGCTACACTCGTCGTTCTCTTCATCATCTTCATATGGCACTCGTTTAGAACCTTTTCCTTTTCCTTCCTCTCGCGCCTCTTCGCTTCTTCCACTTCTTCTTCTTCGCTCGATTCTGCTTCGAACCCTTCTGATTCCTCTGGCTCTCAGACTTCCAAACTTCGGTAACTATATTCGATTTTATGTTTTTCTATTGGGCCTTTTTCTATGAACAATTAATATTTTTTTTTATTTATCAGCTGCTTGATCTGCCAATTGGATATTTAATTGCTTATTCGGCACTTTAATCTGTGTTTTTCACATCCTCGGGGGTTTAATAAGAAGAAGAAAAAAAAAGCAAGACACCGGTTTCTGGGTTCTGTGATTGTATAGTGGTTTTCAGTTTTTGTATCATTCTCTACTATACGTCTCTTTCTTTGTTTATGTGGCTTCTTTCTCTTGTAAAAAAAAAAGTTTCTTTTTGGCTTCCAGTTTTGAGGTATTCTCAGCTGAGACTCCAATAGTTACGAAATATCACTAAATAACCATAAAATAATTACATGTGTTGAAAACTATTTTCGTAACAATAAATTGCTATGATAACATGCGTTGTTTTGGGTCACATCACATCTCACATGTGTAATCATTTAGACTGAAAAAAAAAAACCAAGGATTTTGCTTGATATTGCTGAAAAAAATTCATGAAGGATTACAGATATAAAGATGAACGTCAGTTAGTTTGAAAACGCTATTGTTTTTTCTTCCCCAGCTACTTGACTTCATGGAGTGTCAAAGTTTAGACTTTACTGGGTTAATTTGAAATTGTGTGTGTGTGTGTGTGCCTGTTTTCAGGCTATTGGAGATCGTATCGGATGAAGATTTGAACTTTCTGATCGAGAAGCTAGACGGGGCGCTGAGCAGCGATGAGAAATGGGACAATGTCATCGACAAAAGCAACAATCTCGTGTCTTACAGTGCTAAATGTTGCAAGCCCAAGGTTAATTAATTTTAATCTCAATTCTATAGTTTTCTCATTGGTGAAGAGGGCTTTGTTACGAAATCGTAAGACTAAACGTTTCGCTTTTCAGGACGCGCCTTTGAAATACTTGAGTGGTACAGTTTTCGAGGATTGTTCTCCCGAGATACTGAGAGACTTCTATATGGATAATGAGTATAGAAAGCTGTGGGACAGAACTGTCGTGGATCATTGGCAGTTACACATGGACGCGAACACTGGAGTTGAAATTGGCCGCACGGTGAAGAAGTTCCCACTTTTGACTCCAAGAGAATATGTGTTAGCTTGGAGACTGTGGGAGGGAAATGACAAGACTTTTTACTGCTTCATTAAGGTAATTTCTTGATTTCATTGTCCTGGTTTTAACCATAAATTGCACTTGCTCGCTATTCTATAGTTGGAGGTTACCCTGTTTATTGGCTACATTTTTTTCTCTTACTGTAAGGCAATATAAATGAACATTCCCTTGATCTGTTTTTATGCGTTTTAGGCAAACCTTGAGTGGCAATTCGATCTTTTATATAGCAATTCCGTTAATTTTATTGTGTTTTATACACTTTTTTTTTTCTTAGATACACTTTTTTTTTTTTTGGGCTCAAAGTCTTAGATACACTTAAGCCGAAGCTTCAAGTATTCAAAAAGAAAAAAAAAATTAACTATTAAAAAGAGAAACAATTGGAACCAAGCTTTGGACTTTCACCACAAATTTGCCTTACAGGTTTTTTTTCCCAGTCTCCCCAAACCACTTACCCGAAACGCACTAAGAGACATGCTTAAAGGTAAAGTAAAGCAGAAAGAAACAAAGTTTGTGTGTGTGTGTTGGTGTGTGTGTGTGTGTGTGTATATGTATGTACATACATGTATGTATATGTATATCTGTGTATATGAGATTTTAGGTGGGTATAAAATCCTTAATGGGTATTTGGTACATGACTAGCTAAAAATTATTAGAGTGTACTAGTTGTACTGGTATTTCATTAAGGTCGTTGAAGAGGTTCAGAATTACATATTCATCAAACAATTACTAAATACTTATCAGTACATTATTTTGGCTAGTAATATGATAAGACGTTGAGTCTGAGTTGACAACATCCTTGGACTTTTGTTGATCATTTTAGGCTTATAATTGTTAGGTCAGCTTAGGGGTTTAGTTTCTTTTATTCCTTTTATTCATCCTTGTATTTCCCGTTTCATCAAAACAAAGAGTCTATGACAGGAACCAGTCTAATATAATAATTTGTTTTGGCATTTTTACTTAATCGTCTGTCATTTAATTTTTTGAATGCTATGGCAGGAATGCGAATATCCTGTTGCACCGGAGCGAAAGAAGTACGTACGTGTTAGTTATTTCAGATCTGGTTGGCGAATCAGGAAAGGCAAGTCAGGCTTCTCTCATGCTCCAATTGACCATGTATAATGTAGCGAGACAATATAAGCCCTATCTTTTTCGTTACTAATCCTTATTGGTGTTTTGAATGTGAATCGTTTTGACTACACAGCTCCGGGTAGAAATGCATGTGAAATCAAGATGTATCATCAAGAGGATGCCGGTCTAAATATCGAGATGGCAAAGTTGGCTTTTTCAAAGGGCATTTGGAGTTTCATTTGCAAGATGGACACTGCACTAAGGAAGTACCCTTTAGCCAGAAGCCCTCAATCCTCTGCGAACGCACTCACTTTCATCAAAAGGGTTCGTAAATTTGTTTACTCATCATAAATTCTCTCACGCATCGTTTCTTCCTCAGTAAATTATTAGGCGCTAAATTGGTTAAAGTCCATTTTAGGATACTTAATTAAGAAAATACACTCAACCTTATAAAGTTAAATAAAAATTTAGTTTTTCTTCTCGTTTAAAATTCAAATACAATATTTTTTTATTAACCACATCAATAAAAAAATTTAAGTCGAGACCTTCACATTGGTACCATTCTTATTTATTTTCAGGAGAGAAAATAGACATTTATTCAATTTATTAACCGAAGTAGACATTGAGAATTGGACTTGTGATATGCTATTATGTATTTATTCAGGTTCCAGGGGTGTTAGATGTTAGTACATCAGAATCGAGCTTGGAATCGAGCGTGGTGGTGGATGATGAGCTTGAGAAGAAGAAATTAGCGACAAGGCCGTCGAAGAAAATGTTGGCGAATGGGCTGTTAGTGGCGGGAGGCATAATATGCCTGGCCAGCTGTCATTCGGGTTTGGGGGCTAAAGTCGTCACAGCCTTTATCTTGAAAAAGCTTAATAACAAGCGCAACAACGCTGCTTCTCCGTCCTCGTCCTCCACTACGACCCTTCACAACATGCGTAGTAGGTATTAATTTCCTGTACTGACCAACCAAGTCTTGTGACTGAAACCGCTTCGTATTCTTCAAAGTGATAACTGTCTTTCTCCTCGGGTTTCCCTTGTAAATTATCAGAAGACAAATCTTGGTTCATACAACGACTAAAAGAAGAAAGGAAAAAAAAAAAAAAAAAAAGACGACTTTTTGTATCGTGTTGTGTTTTGATTTTTTATTTATTTGTTTGTTTAGTAAATTATAATGAGACATTAGACTGATTCCCCCAACTTTAGATTAGGCAAAACAGAAGCAGATTAAATATAGTGTCCTTTACTATGGAGGCTATTTATAACTGATCTCGCTCTGGAAAATAAAACCCCCTTATGCTAAAATTGGAAAAATTGTGACAGGTTTGGAAGATGCTAATTTATTCCAGTTGGAAGTAAGATAAGAGTCGTGGAAAGTTTTGATTGAGCTTAAATACTTTAGACTTTCTGGTTGGGGACTATAAACTCTCTTATTTGGGAACATTTCAGTCCATTTTTTCAGAATTGAGATTACTCTAAACATATTAATCTGGAGCTTTTTTTAATATAAATACTTTGGACCGGAATTTAATTATTGGTTTAATTAAATTTAGTTATCAAGTAACAGACTGGTACCGACATATTGAATTAAGCTTTGTAACGAAAAATAATTCTCAAATGTGTAGTCAAGAAAATGTGGCTATTTGCATCATATAGCAACATTTGCTGATTTTATTAATTGATGTACGTGAGACCTCGTAAGCGTTATGGCTCGATATATATAAATAATAAACCACGCTTCCTATAAATACCTCGTTTCATTTTATTTTCAAATCACTTTGCGATATTTTTAATGAAAATCTAAAAACTAATATAAATGTAAATGAAACGTTAAAAAAATTAAACAGACAAATCTAATAAAATTGTAAACGACAAGACTAAATTCTAAAAAATAGATATTTTCATAATAAAACGAGACATTATTCTCGTAATAATAATGAGAAGCAAAGTGTTCTTGGAAAATAGTTTTTATAACAAGGCGACTCAAATAATTTCCAATTTTTTTTTAGAGTAATAAGAATGAGAAGCAAGTGTTCTCGGAAAAAGTTTTTATAACAAAGCGACTAAAGTAATTTCCAATTTTTTTAGAGGTGTCAAAGGCTGGCCTTTTCCCTCAAATGCCATGAGAGGCCTGGCACAATCCGAACAATTCTGACGTGTAAGACCTCAGCTTAGTCTGCGACCAAACCTATTCTTTACACTTCGTCTTGAATTTTCCATCTTGATGGGGCTCTGTTTTATTATTTACACTTGACTTGGCTTTTTGAACTTAGGCCTTAATATGATATTTGGACCCAAATTATAGCTTCATAGGCCTGGACGACTGACTTCAATTGGCTTTTGGGGTAGGGAAATTACGTAATTAACTATCTCAAAATGAACACAAAATTCCCTAAATTTCTCATTGGGTGCGACTTTTTTCGCACCTAAAAGTCGAAAGTCGCACCCAATGATACCTTTAGGTGCGACTTTTTCGCACCCGAAAGTTCGCACCTAAAGGTTATGGGTGCGAAAAATCGCACCCGATGGTCATGATATTTAGGTGCGACTTTTAGGTGCGGGTTTCCGCACCCAAATTCGCACCTATAAGTCAGAAAAGATGAGCGAAAAAGTCCGCGGGAAGGCCATTGGGTGCGGCTTTTCGCACCCAAAGGCCTACCCGCCAAACCATTGGGTGCGACTTCTCGCACCCAATGGTTTTCCCGCCAAACTATTGGGTGCGACAAGTCGCACCCAATAGCCTTCCCGCCATAATGTGGCCGGGAATGTTGACCTTTGGGTGCGACTATTCGCACCCAAAGGTCTACTCGCTCAATTTTCGGGTGCGGATAGTCGCACCCGATAGTTTTTTTTTTAATTTTTTTTTTTGGTTTATTATGCTTATAAATTCTATAATTATAGTCAAATAATACTTACTAAATAGTTTATTAATTAGAAAATTCATTAATTAATATTCATAATAATAATAAAAACTAAACATTTGTTGTTCGATTACAATAATTATTATAATGTACGACAAATAATTAAAAAAAATGTTCATTCTTTTCCCTTTCTTTTTCCTCGGTTTGTAAACCACTCCTTGAATGTTTTACTCCCTCTTCCGCCAAATCTTCCTCCGGAACTGCTGCTACCTCCTCGTGCACTGCCGCTCGTACGCTCTCGCTGGAATTCTGCTGAAGCTGGCGGCGTCGTCTAAGCATCTGCCATTGAAACTGA
This sequence comes from Urtica dioica subsp. dioica, assembly GCF_054948205.1. NCBI lineage: Eukaryota > Viridiplantae > Streptophyta > Magnoliopsida > Rosales > Urticaceae > Urtica > Urtica dioica. Next base: position 34,108,307 of record NC_142762.1, read on the forward strand.
TGGCGGCGTTGTCTGATGCATAGGGTGCATCTGAGGCGACGGGTGCATTTGAGGCGACAGCGTCATCTGAGGCATCCGTGACATGCCGGGCGACATCTGAGGCATCTGTGGCATCGTGCCGGACGACATCTGAGGCAAGGGCGAAAACTGCTGCGTGAACGCGAACAGTTGTCGCTGCATCTCCTCCATCTGTTATTGTTGGGCTCGCCTCATCTCATCCATAGCGAGTTGTTGTGCCGCCACCTGAGCTTGGAGCTCGCCAACCACTGGATCTGGAACGCGGCGCCGCGACGAGCCTGAGCCTGACGACGAGCTTTCGTCCTGAGCCTGAGCAATAGCCCAAGATGATCTCGGGACCGCTGGACCTATTCCAACATACCAATCTTGACGGTTCCCGAGAATTTCTAGCATCGCGTGCTCCTCTGCGTCGTTCTGGTTAAAGACTACGCCTTGCTCTTCTGCTTGTCGCCGAAGATCCGCCAGTAGAGTAATTATCCGCGCCTTTGCACATAAAAAAAATTATTAAAAATTAATTATTATGTAAGTAACGTAATCGTAATTATCACATATGACTTACATGTGCTCGTCTCGCCCAATCTGTCGTCCATTCACCTTTTCTATTATGGTGTTTTGCTCCTACGTCGTTAACGCGGAGCCCAAAGTCACATCATCCTTACTCTGCAATTGTTATGAAAATATAAGTATTGAATTTATTTCAAATTAAGTATTTCAAAATTAGAATAACTTACGTTCAAATGACGATGTGGAAATTAGAATAACTTACGTTCAAATAACGGAGGCTCGGTGCTGGTCACAGAAGGGCTGGTCACGCAAAAATCAAAAGCCCCAAAATTCGAATCTTCAAACCCTAGTTCATCAAATTTCCGCCAAATCACTACCAAACCAAGGAAATCCGAACTCAATCCACAAATTCAAGCTATAACCATCACTAATCTAGTTCAATGAGCAACCAAAACCAATCAATTTCACAAAAATCATCTTTTAAATCCGAAACCCCCAAATTTGAATTTCGGAGCTCAAAAATCCAAAATCAACTCGAGGTCAAGAATCGTCACCTTGTTTTTGTGGAATTAGTTTCTCCGACGCTCTCTCACTCCTTCCCCGGTGGTCGCTCCTGGTCCGGCGCCCTCGTGACTCACGGCTGACAGCGTGGTGGGAGAAGAAAGGAAGAAGAATGGGAAAAGAGTTATGGTGGCGACGGAGTTAAGAGTGAGAGGGAGCCGACGAAGCTCGGAGTGGCGGCGGCGACGGAGTTCGGAGTATGGTGATGGTCGGAGACTTTTTAGGAGAGAAATCGGAGAGAGAGAAGTTTAAACTTTGGCTCGGGTAAAATGAAAACCGAGCAGCACTTTAATTTATATAACCCTTTGAATTTGGGTGCGACTTTGTCGCACCCAATGACACTTTCGGGTGCGTTTGTCGCACCCAATGATCCTTTTGGGTGCGACAAAGTCGCACCTAATGATATTTGTAAAAGAGGAGGAAAATTTGGCCGCTCAAAAATTTGGGACCTTTGGGTGCGACTAAGTCGCACCCAATAACCCGTTTCATTATTTTTGGGTGCGAAAATTCGCACCCAATGATATTTTTACCAAAAGCGGGGGAAGTTGGCCGCTAAAAATATTTTCAGCCTATGGGTGCGACATAGTCGCACCCAATAGTTCTGAGAGACTTTTGGGTGCGAAAAGTCGCACCCAAAGTCAAAAAAATCAGCGAAAATTTTCGGCGAGTTGTTTGACTTATGGGTGCGACAAGTCGCACCTGAAAGATTATTTGGTGCGACTTTTGGGTGCGAAAAGTCGCACCCGAATGTCTGCCGCACCTGAAAACAGTATTTGTAGTAGTGCGTTCCAAATCTAATCATTGATGATATACCTCACAAGCAAAATATTCAGACAAAAATATCGCTAAGATTATACTCGATACTTATTACATCCTCATTTTTGCGAAAATTATTCTTCCTATATCATCGCCACCAGCGAATTTGAAAATGAATTTGTTTTTTTAGACCAAGTGGAAAAGGTAAAGATATAATAAGAAATGTATACATGAAAGGATATAGAAAAACATAATATTATAAAATATATATATATATATATATATATATATATATATATATATATATATATATTATAAAAAAAAAGGTAGCTTAAATCATTTTTACTTCTTTTATTTTGGGTGTAAATTTTCTACGTACGAGAAAACGACGGTATTAAAATTGAAATTAGTTTCTTAATTTCAAGGATAGGGACCGAACGGTGCCTTTCCAGGGGTCAGGCCTGCCCAGTTAATAATTTAAAAACCACGTAATATATATATATATATATATATATATATATATATATATATATATATATATATATATTCCCACTATTAGTTTTTAGCCAATGCATGCATGGATATCTACTGATCCGTCACTGCTAACAGCAAGCTAAAAAAGATGCCATCACATCACACATGCATGTTCAAGTCCAACTTACGTATACTTTCATGAATCCAATAACAATTGACTAATTAAATATCCATCCAAATCCATTAAACCCTAACACTCACAAAACAAACCAATCACCATATTTCCCCACTAATTAAACACGACGCCACTAATACCACCACCGTCACAGCCACCGACGCCGCCGATCCTCGCTCCGCTCCGCTTTCCCCAATGAACGGCGGCTCCGACGCTAAGTATATGTCCTCCTCCTCCCGCCCACCCGCCGGCGGCGGCGGCGGCGGCGGTGGAGACATCGCCGGCACCACCACCTCCGGCCTCAGCGGCGGCGGCGCGACGTTGCCGTTGATCCCGGGGACCATGATCGGGGCGGTGATCTGAAGCACGGAGATCTTGTAGGGATCGAACAGGACGGTCTCGACGAGCTTGGAGCTGATGAGGTCGGCGCCGGGGGCGGCGGAGGCGAAGGCGATCTCGCCTTCTCCGACGAGGGAGACGTTGAGGAGGCCCTGGTACGGGTCGGCGGCCCCGGTCTCCTCGAAGAGGGTGGTGAGGGTGGCTCTTCCGCCGGAGAAGGCCACCGAGGTCAGCTTTTCGACGTCGTAGTAGTCGAGGATGACGTGTACGGCGAGGATGTCTGCCACGCTGGCGGCGGAGGAGGTGGTGATCGGGGACGCGGCGGCGGCGGCGTTGTCGAAGGCGAGGAGTGTGATCGGACGGCGGAGATTGATTTGGGTGGCGAGGTTGGTCTTCGTGAGGAGGTCGTTTAGGGTTGAGAATCTCTTGTGGTGCCGGTTCAGTATGTGGGTTATGTTGAAGCCCTGGCAACGAGGTAATAATGATGACGTCATTATTATCGCCGTTGTTGTTATTGTCATGATCAATGCTTCCGCTGATAAACACCGCTCTCTGCTCTTCTTCATGGTGATGATTATGTTGTTGTTAGAGATTTAATTAGGGTTTTGGAGGGAATTTTTTTTTTTTTTTTTTTTTTAATGAGGTTTAGTTTTCCGATCGAGAGAGAGATCAGTAGGAGTGGATCTCTGTGGATGTTATGAGATATTTAGTTCATATACTGTTGAGGTGATTAGGGTTTTGAAGGGTTGGGAGTGAATTTAGAAGTCTGTTCATTTGGTTATGCAAGGGGAGAAGAAAAAAGAAGTTTGTGGGATTAGTAAGCATGGATAATAATTAGAATACTAAATGCTGATGATGTGTAGATATGTGTTGGAATTTTCTGTTTTTAATGACGTCGTTTTTTAGGGACATGCATGCATGCATTGAGGTGGTTTGGTCAGAGATGTGTGTACAGCTTACTATTTAATTGTTTTGCTAATTATAGCGGGAGTTTTTTTTTCGACTTTCTACAGCTTTGTTGTATAAGTTATAACTGCAATTTTAGCGTCTTTGTATGACGTATTATGCAATGCGAAGACTCGACGTATAGAAAAAAAAATGTTGAATAACCAGAACTTTGTGTCATTATTATGAAACGATATATATATATATATATATATATATATATGTATATATATATATATATATATGTATATATATATATATAAATAAATTGCTTACTAGTACTGCTACTATATATATATATACACTACATGACAAAGACTAATACAATGTTGATTAATTATGTACAAGTAACATTTTGCGTTCCACTCCGTGAATGGATCCGGTACAAAATTATTAAACAATAACGTATATTACATAAAAATATAATAAAATAGCGATAAAAATAATTCGTACACACACATTTACGTAATTTAGAAATCCAAAACAACTCGACCAATTTTAGAAAGCCAAAACAAATTAACAACAACAAATTCAACCACATCTCTAAAATCTCTCTCGTTACAAACAGCCATGCAAATAAAGGTTAAACAAAATAGTTAATCAATAGTAATCAATCCACATGCAAAACCGAAAACCACAAAGCACCATCACGATGACTCTCAAACCCTCCTCCACATTCCTCCTACCCTTCCTCCTCGTCCACGTCATCATCTCCGTCGCCAGCGTGGCCGTCGCCGTGGCTCCACCGCCGGTGTACAACATCACAAGAATCCTCGAAAACCACCCCAACTTCGCCGCCTTCAACAAATACCTCACAGCCACGGGCGTGGCGGGACTCATAAACAGCCGCCGCACCGTCACCGTGCTGGCCTTCGACGACGCCGCCGCCGCCGCGTTCTCCGGCAAGCCCAACTCCGTCGTGAAAGACGTCTTGAGCGCACACGTCGTGCTCGATTTCTACGGCCCGAAGAAGCTCCTCCGCCTCGTCCAACAGAGCCGGAGCTCCCTCATCACCACCCTCTTCCAAGCCTCCGGGAGAGCCACCGGCCTCCAGGGCTTCCTCAACGTCTCCGCCGCCGGCGGAGTTGCCGGAGGAGTCGCCTTCGGCTCCGGCGTCAAGGGCTCTCCACCGGTGTCCAAGCTCGTCGGCACCGTCATGATGCAGCCCTACGATATCTCCATCGTCCAGGTCACCGCCGCTGTTTTCCCTCCCGGCATCGATCCCAACCCGAGCCCGCCGCCCCCTCCGGTCGCCGCCGCCGCGCCGGCGCCGGAGGAGGACTCGGATGCGGCGGAGGCTCCAGAGGCAGATGCGCCGGTGGAAGATGAGGCCGACGCGGAGGCTCCGGAGGCTGATGCGGATGCGCCGGTGAGATCTCCGGCGAATTCTCCGGCGGAGGGTCCGGATGAGGATGGCGATGACCTCGGTGGGGACACCGCAGCTGTGGTGGATAACTCTGCGGTTCGTTTTGGTGACGTTGGATTTAGAGGGTTGGTTATGTTGATGGGAATCTTGGCCTTGTTTTTATAAAATAAAAATTGCTAAATGAAAAAATGTTGATATGTTTTATGTATAAGATAATTATATGTAGTGACCTTTACTTTCTTAAAAAAAAAAAAAAAAACACTTTTTGGCTGGGGAAATGGTACTTGTAATTAAAGTTTAATTATTCGTTGACGAGGGATCAATTCGGTCTGTAAGTACTCCCGTCCCTCGAAGAAGATGAATTCGGAGATACAACGAAATACATTTGATGATAAAGGAAAAGTATAATTCCTTGTTTCTTTCATTGACTTATTAAAAATATATTTGTGGACAAACCAAATTCTAATTACATTTGTCCTGTAAGGAGTCGTTATGATTTGTATTTCCCTTTACCGTTAGGATTGTATATACAGGAATACGCCATGATTATCTTCCTATTGAGGGGTTTTATTTCTCACATGATTACCGTTAGGATTGTATATACTGCGAGTGTGTGTAAATTGGCCAGAAAATTAATTTCAAAAAAAGTTTGAAAACTTGCGTATATTGTTTTCTACCTAAAAAAAATTAATGAAGAATACATGGTATAATTAATCTATTTACCCAAGCATATAATTTTTCTGAATAATAGGACTTGTTTTTTTTATCGAATATTAAATAAAAATTTACGAAGTAGTGGAAGTTTTTAAGTAAAAGTACATAGTGAAATTAAAAATATTTTTTTTTAAGATTACATTTTGTTGATATTCTGTGGCATGATTTTAAGTTTGGCAAAAGAATTATAAAGTTGTTCAAAATAAGCTACAACAAGTTGTGCTCAAGATCCGGATTATTGAAAGTCACATGTTCTCCCACACGAATAGATCTGAAAATATTATGTTCTCAACTCAGTTATTTATGGATGGATATTCTCGGATATTTGATTTTCGAGATATAGATTCGCAGAAATTTGGTGCAAATCTAATAAAACTCTCATAGGGTTGAAATTAAGTTTGGTATTTTTTTTTTTTTTTTGTCAATTCACGCCGATCTTATTCTTGACCCAGTCTCTCTGCCTTGGAGATCTTCATCGACAACTGGTTCAAGATTGCTGGCTATTGTTGTATTATTTGTACAAAGGTTGTGAGTGCGTGTTTTGCATTGACGTGTGTTGTGTAAATCTTCGGGAGGGAATTGCATGGAAAAGAAAATGAGTCTTTGATCTAACGGGAAGCTTAGATTACAATACTATTGGAGAATCAAATAAGTTAGGTGTTTGAGAGGTCCTTGTACTTTTGATTGAGAATTATTGGATTGTTTTTCACCACCGGACATATCAATCCCCCTGAATATGTGTTTTTATCACCGAACGGGTTACCAAATCTATGTCTCCTTTATTGCTTTCTGCTTGTGATTGCTTGTTGTTTGCTTATTTAATCGTGCATAAATAATCAATTGTTTAACTAATTGTTATAGACTCACATCCATTAGTTGGACAACCATGTCACCCTACGTTTAGTAATTTCACATTCGTCGAACGCTTCGTGTAGGGTTACATTGTTTCTCAGCGATCTTGGAGGCAAACTTTAGCTTTTGGCACTTTCAATCCTTTATACACATTAGGGTCAAGACTATACCCAATCATTTTACACACAAGAATCCGGATTTTGATGGAATTCATTTGGCACTTTCAATCCTTTATACACATTATGTCTCACGTAAATATGGAGAAAATTGCCCGGCATTTATCCTTCCACCAATTGATGAGAGAAAGGTTTTTGGACATGATGCCAATATTAATAGCTTACAACTTCAACTCTTTCCGGTCGGGTAGTGTACTCGATGTCAATGAGGTTGATGTGAGATTTCTTGAAGCCAATGATTTTTGTTGTCTACTTATGCGTTGAATAAGCTCCAACTCTTCTCCGCCAATGAAGTTCTTTAGAAAATGAGAATTTCATGAGTCCTGAGATATCATGGAAATTACACTATCTCCTTGTTCAACTAGAATGTCCCAACCCATTATTGGGAGAAGCAGTCATGACAGCCACCTAGCTATACCTATTAATCTCATGCAATCTCGGGTCATGAACTTCAAAATCCCAATTTATGTACTACTCTGCACATCTCTACCCTTCCACCAAACGTATTTGATTGTTCTTTCTTTGTTCACTCCTACCACCAAGGAAACTTGACCCTAAGTCCCTTAAATGCATAATTCTTGGGAACTCTGCCACTCGAAAGAGATACAAATTTGACGAACCAAACATTAGAAAATTCATCATCTCTATGGATATGTAACATTCCGTGAGCTAAACCCTTACTTTACTAATTCTGATTGATATAGGGAGAACATAGTGGACAACTCTCCGAATTGGATGACTCTCTCTCCAAATTTGAGTTCGACACAACCTTCCTACTTGAGCTTGATACACCCTTCAAGCTCGAATTTTAAAATTTGGGTTTATCTATTTCCTTCTTTATCTCTTTTCCTTTCCTTCTCCTAATGAGGGTATTAAAGTCTTAACCCAAGTTAAAAAAAAAAACACTCCTAGAAAGTGCAATTTCTCTATTATTATTATTATTTTTTTTTAAAATGACCTATATTTGAAATGTTATAAGGCCTCATGTTTTGAGAAACAATGTCTTATATTCATGAAGGTATTATACCAATATTATGACTATTTAAAAAAAATTATCAAAATTCATTAATTGCTTTTTATTCCAAAATTATGACTACTTAGTAACACACTTATCAATAGTTTATTTGACAAACTAGGTCATAGTTTTGGAATTAAACAACCTATAATCAATTAATGGATTTTTTTAAAAAAAATTATCATAGTTTTGGAATGATCCCTGTTCGAGAATGCTAATGTATGTAACATTGGGTCAGTAGTTATCATAAATTGGTGAGCCCAAATCTGAATATAGGCCTTTATAGAACTTGTAAGTTGTAAGGCCAAGTTGTAATGCAAAGACCCTCACAAATCTCGTTGACAGCTATAAAATTACAAGATTCAATCTAATTTGATTGTTTAAAATTATACTATTTTTTCATCATTATTTATTTAACGGAAAATTAGGAAAATAATCAACTTAAACGTTTGACATTACTAAATAGTCAACGTTTGATAAATCTTAGGTAAATAGACACTTTCAGACATAAATCTTAGGTAAATAGACAACGTTTGATATATGAAAGTGGCTATTTATCTAAGATTTACGTATGAAAGTGGCTATTTACTTAAATTTTGTCAAACGTTGACTATTTAGCAACGTCAAACGTTTAAATTGGTTATTTTCCTAATGAACCTTTTATTTGAAGGTCTAATGGTTAGTTCTACTTCTCGCTCAAGGCTCCTTAATTTATTGGACCAGCCCTGCATTGACTTGTTCACTTACTGAATCATGGTATCTATGTTTGTATAGCCACAAAACCAACCTCATAATGAGCGAGACACCATGTCTTTCTTGATAACATTTTGGGATTAAATGCTTTCTTCGTCCCTAGGTAAAGAAAGAAAAATGACTCAAAAGGAAAAGTAACGAACCGAAGCATGATTTGATGAGCATGTGGCCAAGACGAGCTAGGAGAGCCAGACTAGCCTAGTAAGGCTAGAGAGGGGAGATGGGATGATGCACGCTACTCGATTTGCAACAACAATTCGGGCACGACTAGGCAAGTTTGACTCCTGACGAGGTGACCGAGGTCGACAGGAACCCCAAGCATGGTGATCAAGATTGGGCTGCTTGACAAGGAAACGCATATAAGACGACCTAGTCAAGTCATCCACAGCCAGACAAGGCAGTTGTGCTTTAGCAAAGCAGGGTGACAGAGCTTATTGGCACCGAAGACCCCCAAGCCAGCTTGTCAACTCAACCCAAGCTAGGCGGGCTAGTAAGCGAGTCATGATGGCAAACCAACTGGCCAAGTGGGCCCAAGTCTGTCCCAAGCAATTATGTGACCTTAGGCAACAATGAAAAAAAATAAGGTTTTATATTATTAAAAAAATTGGGTTTTGGATATAATATCAGGAAATGATCTCCAACTAATAGCAATTTTGATAATTTGAACTAAAATACTAGTAATTATGTTTTTGGACACTTTAACTAGTAAAAGTAAACATAAAACTATACAGCTGTCATAAACTGTAGAGTTACCAGTCTACAATTAACAATTGTAGATATATAATGAAAAAACATATTTGAGCCTTTTTTCACTATAGTTTTGAGACCTTGGGCCATTGTCTTAGTAGCCTAAGGCTATGGCCGGCCCCGAGTGTGCGAAGCAAACCCGAGGTGCTGTGACCAAGTTGACCAAACAAAGAAAAAACACTACCAATATGAGTTAGCACATATCAGGCAATCAATTTATATAGAAAAACTAGCACATCTTTCATCAGAATGGCAAAAAGGGCTTGGTTTGCGACGGCTCTCACGTACAAAGGTGGAGTGTAGCTGAGCAGGGTTGGAGATTTTGAAGACCTTGTCTTCAAACACGGAAAGTGAAGATAGGCGGATTACAAAAAATCAGAGCAAAGATTGTGAAGTTCAGCGGTCTCTTAAAGGATATGATCTTAACTGAGGGTACTTGATATGAAATTTACCAGGTTTTTAAAACAAGATCATCATACAACTACCAAATTACTCATTTAAGAAAGAAAACAAACAGCTTGAAATGAAACATTCAAGTCACTATCACATATGGCAATAAAAGGGTCGACGATTGATACTAAACGATCCTGAGGTGTACCCCAACAATGTAACACAAAATGGCATGCATATACGCACTAGACGAGGCTTTGCATGCCCCAAAAAATTGGCGACCCAAGCAACCACAAAACAGGAACATTCCGAGCCACTGCCACAACTTGTGGCTAACATTAAAGGTCAACAGGTCAACATTTTAGCTTCTTAATAATATCTTTCACCACCTTGTCCATGTCAAGCTCTTTCATCGGACTGAAAGGTCGCTTCAGGTTCTGCAACGCACACCACACAATGTCACTAGAAACCCTTTCTCTATTCATTATAAATCTTTGATAAACATGAACAAAGGGCATCAACTCTCATCAAGGCAATTTGATTTCAGAAGTTCAAACTTATAGAAATGAGCTTTTTATACAGTCAAGTGTACCATCATCATGCTTTGAAGTTATTGCAAAGTTTGTAAGTACATGTAAGATTAATGAAGATAAAAATTTACGCTAAAAGGATTCATAATATCAAGAGTGAAAAAAGATTTACCAAAAGCGTAACAAATTTCTCGCCACCTTCCTCCCGAATTTCAAAGCAGCCTCTCCTCGGCTGTTAAGAAGAAAGGCGTAAGCAAAACTATTCAGCCAATAAATTTTCCGAAAAAAAAAAAAAAAAAAAAAAAATTCAAAGTTGCTTTCACTTTTACAGGTTGTAACTTCTGTGATGTCAAATTAGCATGTGACATTAACAAGTGGCTGATCAATATTATTTCAAAGCATACTAGTTTTAAAGCCGGTGTTTTGAGAAGATACTCAAGCAGACGTTTTACTCACTAATTACGTGTATACAATCTAGTAAGCATTATGAAACTTGAGTCCATATAAAGGCGCCCAATCGAACAAAAACAAAAAGACTAAAACATGATTGTATTTAAAGAAGTCAATATTCTTCCCATAAGAGCATTAGAGGATGAACCAAAATTAGCCATACTCATAAGCAGACTTTCAAATATGACAGAAAGTAGAATTCCAAAAGATGTACCTTGTCCGGATTGAAAACAACTTTGATGCCAGAAACACCCTTAGACAAGCCAGCTTTAGCCTCCTCAGCCCTTCTCTTGAATGATTGGCATTGCTTACTGATGAAAACACAGAAGAAAAATTACGACATGCCAACGAAAGTCCCCAATTTAGAGTCGATTCGGTTAAAAACACATAAGAAAATTCGATATAAAAGCTCTGTGTGAACAAATTTTTAAGAGCATCGTCTATGGCAGATAACTTATTTAAAGTAACGATTTGTGTCTGTTTGTAGTGACCCTCGAAAATAGCAACTCATTTCTCACCTGTGAATCACAATTGGTTAGGAATCTCACATAGGTACCATTACCTTTCTTCCAGTGGATGGTAAACAAAACTGATCATAACCAAATGATTTTAGCAAATTAACTTTGAAGCGAACTATTTTTTATTAACAAAACTACTCACAAAAGCTAATGTTGTGTAGCCATCATAAATTAATGAGAAAAATTAAAATGAAACAAAACGCTCCATCTTCGTTATCAGTTTCAAGTGAGAAAAAGGAACAATCAGTCCAAAAGGAAAAAAAAATACCTTTGAATCGAAATCCCTATTTTCTAGCAGACGAGCTTTCTTTCTAAAACACACATAAACGACCCTATATCTGCATTATGGTTTTCCTTCTCCAAACCCTAAAGCGGAATAATAAAAACATAAATAGAACCCAACAAAATAAACACGAATATAGGCATAGAGACTAGAGAGACCCTAACTATTGACAAGATTTTCATGCAAGAATCAAATAAAAAAAAAATTCATAGCATCACTCAATCATATTAACCCAAAGAAAAACGAAATAAAAAAACAGAGAAAGCTAGAGAGCTAGTTAAAAGAAAATAACGAAAAATGAGAAATTTCGCTGTACTTTCTAGTGAACCAAACGGAGCAAAAAAAAAAGGTAAAACCTTTTACCAGTGTTCGATAACTATAGTCTTCGTCGCCTTCTCAGTCTCGTCACCGACAGCCTCTGGAAGTTCGCTTTCGTTGTCGGCGTCGACCTTCTTCGCTCTCACTCCCTTCTTCGTGTCCTTGGGCTCCGTCTTCTTCGTCTCCTTCGGCTCAGCCTTCTTCTTCTTCTCCGGCTGAGTCACCGGCGTGATTTCCTTGCCTGAGGCCTTCCGAGTCGCACTCCGAGTCACTCTCCCAGGCACCACCGCTGGAGTCTCCTCTGCCTTTCTCTTCTTCGGCGCCATGGCTTTAGTTTCCTCTTTTTCTTCTTCTCTCTTTGTCACTCAGACTGCGTGGGTTAGGGTGTGAGGGAAAGAGGGGTAAAGGAAGAGTTTTATTCTGATTTTCTACGGTTTCCCGCGCTTTAATCTACTGTGGGGTTTAAACGGACGGCTCAGATTCGGCTGTGCCTGAAATGAACACTGAGGCCGTCGGATGGAGGGTACTTGATTGGACAACATGGCAGCTGTCATAAGTAGGGACTAGGGGATTTTTATGTTTTTATTAGACTCTCTACATTTGAATTTTATTATTATTTAATAATTAACAAAATAGCTCAAATTAAAATTAAAATAAAATGCCACAACCCTAGTCATTACTCCCAAATCCAATAAGGTAAGAAAATAAACTCCATAACCCTAATCGACAATGAATGTTATGCCATAATTTTCAGAGTGAAATTATTGACTTTTCGATAACAAAAACGACGCATAGTAGTAACTCGGATATGAACAAAGTTATGGCTAGCCTCGCCATGGAAACGCTCAAGGCACGCTATCGAGACGAGCTAAAGGCCAAGTTATAAAACACTAACGAGACGCATTACAAGCACGCCACCAAGGGTAAGGCTGAGGTATGCCATCGAGGTAAAGTCATGGGTCAAATCATAGCACGCTGCCGAGCAAGTCATGGACAAGGCCACAACTCAACATCAAGGCACTCCGTCGAGGTAAAGCCATGGGCCAAGTCATGGGCTGCCACCAAGATGCGCCACGAACAAGGCAACAACTCGCCATCAAGGCAAGACAAAGACCAAGCCAAAGCACGCCATCGAAGCAAGTTATGGCACGCCACCAAGTGTTAGGAATAAACATGATTCACTAATGCAGAAATAATAATCCTAAACGATTTAGATTATAAGAGAACACTACAACAAATCTAATTTCTATTTTGATTAAACATTCAATGAACTACTATTACAAAAAAAAAAAACAAAAAAAAAAAACAAAAAACAAAAAAACAACAACAACAACTAATAAGGATTATAATTTACTCACATGAAATCTTGCTATTTGAATTTTCACGTCAGTCGTCAAATTTCAATGTCTTTGAGATCCTTGTGTTCTTCGTTGATGGATCGACACCAAATCTTCCGAGCCGTTCTCCGAATGAACAAGAACCAAGGTGTTGATCAACTCTTTACTCACTTAATTTTTCTAACAAGGTGTCAAAATAATTATTTCTTTCTTTTCTTTGGGAAATGGTATGAATGAATTTATCACTCTCGAGATGAGAGGAAAATGTCCAAACAGGGAAAAGGAGTGGCCGAAATTCCAAGTGTGGAATGAGCCTATGTTAACCGAAAATTCTCATGTATCAATCCATTATTTATAGCTTTCAAGCTTACCCAAATAGAATATGCACTTGCCTGATTTGATATGATCTTATTCTATCTAATATGATATACTTATTCTATGTATAAAATAAATCAAATATCTCAAAGATACTTTAATAAATAAAATATTCAGATCATATTTAATATTTATTTACTTATCATATTAAATTATATTATTAAGGTAATTGAATAATATAGAATATCTCCACGATATTTTAATTAAATAACATAATTAATATCTTATTTATTTCTCATGATAAAATATATTATTTTATAAATAGAATCGTAGAGCATATCTCCAAGATACTCTCATAAATAATTTTATTTAATATATATTATTTATTAAATATTTATCATAATTGGATCATATTCAATATATATTATTTATTTCATATGTGAGAAAAGTCTCAATACTATTCATATTTGATCAACCAAAGTCAAGATTCATGTACACCATGGTACATGCCTACCACAAGCATCATTTGGCCTTGTGGACTGATTTAAATTGCTCTTTACAAGCCCCTTTAAATCTTAGTGATATTTCGAAATTACTTAACAATTACTAATTTATTCGTAAAGTAGCTCACGAATATGAAAGATGTTACAACTAATAAGTATCTCATATTTACTACAAGAAGATCCTTGTCCACCTTGTCGGAGCCAACTAAGGGATGATGAACCTAAAAACTCAAAGCTAGATGAACACGAGCGAGATCGTAGACAATGTTATGTCTCTTCTTTCATTTTACTAATTTTTTGTGATATTCCAGTAAAATATCAAGACCGAACCTCTCGAAGTTATCAAAATTTTATTTACTCGTTCTCATAGATAGAGTGTCCATTGATATAACCAGTACGTATAGTCTATCCTCTAGGTTCAGCTGGTGACACGAAAGGGTCATATATGCCATAGAGCCACTTATGAGTTCCATTGACTCTCAACGAAAAATTCATTTGCCTCTCGTAGTGCAAATGTGCACGCAATCTAACATGTTCGAAATCGACTATCGGGTGAGTAAACATTAACTCTATTTATTTAAAGATGAATTCCACTTTTAATGTTTCTCTTCCATCACTGGTTACACCCTGGTCTCCCAGAAAATAACTATACAAGCATCTTTATAGTTGTGAACGAATGAATCAAAGAGTTGAGAATATAACCCTAATTTTTAATAGCAACTCAAGATTTAGTTCGATCTAGACTATGACCATCATTTGTGATTGCGATATTTTCTACCATAACGATCGCTTAAACGATGTACTTAATCGCAATCTATCCAGGTCATGTACAGACCAAATGTACAAAATGCTCTTATTCAGTGACAATCTATCCACTGGTGAACCGCGTATGTGATATCAAATCTAGCTACTCATACATAGATTGATCACTGACCAGTTTAAGCGCTCTACCCAATACTTATATTTATCACATCATATATAGAGATATAATCCTAGTTAATGCATAAGGCTAAGAGTTTGATGAATATTCATATATCATACAAAAAATATTACATATAATCAAGTAATAAAGATAAATATATATTTTATTAAATTCAATCGATAAATGTTTATTACATGCTCTTCTATTAGGAAATAATCATAACACCAAGATGCGTCATGGGCAAAGCCACGACCTTCCACCAAGGCGAACCATCAAGACACGCAATGGTCCGAGGAGGAACACGCTTGGGACTATGGTCGAGTCACGCCACCCTTGCCAGGGCCATGGTCGGGCTAAGCATATAGCCCAGGGTAGTGCTGCCAATTAGGCCGGGCCGCCCGTGGGTAAACCGGCCCGACCTTTTTTTCAAAAGTTTTGGGTCGGCCCGACCCTTTTCGGAAAAGCGTCGAGCCAAACCGGGCTTCATGAAGGGCCTAAGCTGGTATCATTTGCACATGCCCTCAAGTCTGGCCCAGTCCGTGCCCTAAATAAGCCAAACCCGGGCGCGAACCGGATCTTAATTAGGCCCGGTTCGGGCCAAACCATTTTTAAATAAAAATAATATTATATATTTGTTGTTTTTATGTATAAAAAATTACTTTTGACACATAAATTTAATTATATACAAATGATATTAATATTTTTTACTAACATATTTGTTATTTTGATTGAAATTTAATTTTATTTTTATTTTAAAAAATATTTTTATATTATTTTTTTCAATATTATAATTTGAGTTGTTTGAAGCTCAACATAGGCCCTTTTCAAGCTCGGACTTCGTTTGGGCTTGAAGAAGAAGGGTTTATTTTATTCTTACATTCAACGCGCTCTTGCTAATGTGAAATTAACGTATTACTAGTTATTATGACTTACAAGTATTCTCACCCCGAAGATCTTAATAATGAAATTTGTACACTTTTTGGGGTAGACCCTACCCCCGCGACATTAAGTTGTCCAACATTTTGCTCGATAAGGACTTCGAGGCTCACCTTACGGACTTTGGGAACGCAAAGAGCCCGTGCGTCACGGGATCCTACACCTCGATGTGCACCATGGGCACGATATGCTACAACGACCCCGAGTACGCCCGCACCTACAGGCTCACCGAGAAGTCCGACGTCTACAGCTACGGCATCGTTCTTCTCGAGCTTCTCACCGGCCGAAAAGCTGTTGAGAACGAATGCGATCTCCACAGCCTGGTTAGTCATCCAACCTTTTAAACTATATTTTTTTTTTATAATAAATGCCCATCCTAAAAAATTTATCAGGCTCCGATGCCAAGAAATCACGTTTTTATTACTATTATTATTTGTTTATTCCTGACGCTACAAAAATCGAATTTGTGTTTGGGAAGATTATGTCAAAGACGACGAACGATGCAGTGCTGGAGACGGTGGACCCCTACATAACGGAGACGTGCAAGCACCTCATGGAGGTGAAGCCGCTCTTCCAGCTTGCACTTCTGTGCACCAAGACAGATCCCATGGACCGGCCCACAATGCACAATATCACAGGCTTCTTCGACAGCTACAAGCTCTCCGATCTGCCACCGCCGGTCCTTGCAGCATTCCCCGTGGAGCGGCCAAGGCCCACGGGACGCCTCACACGATCAATTTCCCTCGACAGCTACAAGTTCTCTGATCTGCCACTGCTGGTCCTTGCAGCACTCCCCGTGATTTGTGGCTACAGGATAAGCTCATTGTGCCCCGCTTTTCATCCAACCCGCTTCGCCTCTCGTTCAACCATGCGGGGTAGTGCACAAGGATCTCTTATATCCACTTGTTACATGCTCTTCCTAAAGAGTTATGAGCTACCCGAATCTGAACTGGTGATTCTTCACAAGAACATGGCTCTCCACGTCTACGAGGACATCATGACAATGACGAAGAATCTAAATAAGAAGTACATCATCGGTGCGGAGTGTCGAGCACGGTCTACAAATATGTCCTCGAGAACTGCAAGCCCATAGCAATAAAGAAGCTCCACTCACACAACCCTCGTGCCCTAAATGAATTCGAGACCAAGGTTGGGACTGTTGGGAGTATCAAGCACCGAAACTTGTTCTCCCTCCAAGACTATATTTATATTTTAGTCCAAAGTTATGTTTCTTTGTTGTAATAAATGCCCTCCTAAAAAAAATTATAGGGCTCTGATACCAAGAAATCACATTTTTATTACTATTATTATTTGTTTATTCTTGACGCTATGAAAATCGAATCTACGTATGGGAAGATTATGTCGAAGATGACGAACAATGCAGTTAGTTACTATCAATTGGGTCGGGCCGCTCGTGAGCTAATCGGCCCGACCTTTTTTTTTTAAGTTTTAGGCCCGACTTTTTCCGGGAAAAAGGTTGGGCCAAAACAGGGACGCTACAAAAATCGAATTTGTGTTTGGGAAGATTATGTCAAAGACGACGAACGATGCAGTGCTGGAGACGGTGGACCCCTACATAACGGAGACGTGCAAGCACCTCATGGAGGTGAATCCGCTCTTCCAGCTTGCACTTCTGTGCACCAAGACAGATCCCACGGACCGGCCCACAATGCACAATATCACAGGCTTCTTCGACAGCTACAAGCTCTCCGATCTGCCACCGCCGGTCCTTGCAGCATTCCCCGTGGAGCGGCCAAGGCCCACGGGACGCCTCACACGGTCAATTTCCCTCGACAGCTACAAGCTCTCCGATCTGCCACTGTCGGTCCTTGCAACACTCCCCGTGGAGCGGCCAAGGCCCACGGGACGCCGCACACGGTCAATTTCCCTTGACAGCTACAAGAAGCTCTCCGATCTGCCACCGCCGGTCCTTGCAGCACTCCCCGTGGAGCGGCCAAGGCCCACGGGACGCCTCACACGATCAATTTCCCTCGACAGCTACAAGTTCTCTGATCTGCCACTGCTGGTCCTTGCAGCACTCCTCGTGGTTTGTGGCTACAAGATAAGCTCACTGTGCCCCACTTTTCATCCAACCCGCTTCGCCTCTCGTTCAACCATGCGGGGTAGTGCACAAGGATCTCTTATCGGCCCAACCTTTTTATAAATGTTTTAGGCCCGACTTTTTCCGGGAAAAAGGATGGGTCAAAACAGGCTTCATGAAGGGCCTAAGTTTGGCATAGAATGTAGAACTTCGAGCCCGGCCCGGCCCAGGCCCTCAAAAAAGCCAAACCCGAGCCCAGTCCGGAACTTAATTAAGCCCGGTTTGGGCCCAACCCTTTTTAAATAAAATAATATTATATTTTTTGTTTCAAAATTTTGTTTTTAAGTAAAAAAAATATAAATAAATAAAAATTTCTTTTGACACATAAATTTATTTTTATATTACTAATAAAGTTTTTTTTACCTACATATTTGTTATTTTGATTAAATTTGTATTTTTTTCTTTTATAAAATATTTCTATATTATTTTTTTCATTATTTTTTTTTAGGCCCAACTTAGGCCATTTTCAAGTCCGGGCTCTGCCCTTGGCCCCGATGGTCGAAGGCTTGGCCCTGGTTTGAGCCTAGGTCTGGCCCTCTAATAAAAGAGTTTAGGTCGGACGCGGACTCCCTTTGGGCTTGAAGAGGAAGCCTATTTGATTTTTATATTCAACGCGCTCTTCATAATGTGAAATTATGTTGTGAAGTTTCAATGGGAACCCCACGCTTTATGGCTATAGGCTAAGCTCACCGTGCCCCGCTTTTCATCCAACTCGCTTCGCCTCTCGTTCAACCGTGCGGGGTAAATAGTGAACAACCGTAATGTAATCTCAGTTTTTAATCCGTTTTCAGCTTCTCATTTAGTGTATTGTTCTCTCTGCGGTGCGGTGATAATCTCGATAGCAGCTATCATAGCAGTTGTCCTCGTTGCCTTTGTAGTTATTCTCATGATCTTAGTAGCAGCGTTTTTTACACTTGGTGCGAAAGTGTTTATATACATTCTAGCCACGACAAATGCGTTTTGTGGTAGTGCACAAGGATCTCTTATATCCACTTGTTACATGCTCTTCCTAAAGAGTTGTGAGCTACCTGAATCTAAAGTTGGTGATTCTTCACAAGAGCATAGCTCTCCACGTCTACGAGGACATCATGATGATGACGGAGAATCTAAATAAGAAGTACATCATCGGTACGGAATGTTGAGCACGGTCTACAAATGTATCCTCGAGAACTGCAAGCCCATAGCAATAAAGAAGCTCCACTCACACAACCCTCGGACGCTGAATGGATTCGAGATCGAGGTTGGAACTGTTGGGAGTATGAAGCTCCGAAACTTTGTCTCACTTCAAGACTATATTTATTTTTTTAGTCCAAAGTTATGTTTCTTTGTTATAATAAATGCCCTTCCTAAAAAATGTATCAGGCTTCGATACAAAAAAATCATGTTTTTCTTATGATTATTATTTGTTTATTCCTGACGCTGCAACAATCGAGTCTATGTATGGAAAGCTTTTGTCGAAGATGACGAACAATACGGTTAGTTGCTATCAATTGGGCCGGACCGCCTGTGGGCTAATCGGCCCGACTCTTTTTTTTTTACAGGTTTTAGGCCCGAGCCTTTTCGCAAAAGGGTCGGGCCGAACCAGGCTTCATGAGGGCCTGGGTTGGGCTTATGGTGTAGGCCCTCAAGCCCAGCCCGGCCTGGGCCCTTAAAAAAGCCAAGCCCGAGCCCGGTCCGGAACCTAGGGCCTTTAAAAAATCCAAGCCCGAGCCCGGTCCGGACCCTAATTAGGCCCGGTTCGAGCACCACTTTTTTTTTAAATAAAATAATTTTTTTTTATTTTTTTTATTTTTATGTATACAAAGTACTTTTGACACATAAATTTAATTTTATATTAATGATATGTATGTTTTTTACTAACATATTTGTTATTTTTTATTATTAAAGTTGTATTTTTTTTATTTTAAAAAATAATTTTAGATTATATTTTTCATTATTATAATTTGGTTTTTTTAAGGCCTTACTTAGGTTCTTTTTAAGCCCGTGCTTGGTCTTGGTTTGTGCCTAGGTCATATTTCGTATGCCCGGCCCAATCCAGGCATCCAATAAAAAGGTAAAGGTTTGAGTCGGACCTAGGCCTCGTTTAGGATTAGAGAAGAAGAACTGGACCAGCGTAGCCCGACCTTTTTGACACCTCATGACTGTGCTACACCCTTCACCCAAGGCCATGGTTAGGCCTAGCCTCTCCGCCTAAGTGGCCTTGCCGACCTAGCCTCTTCGCCCAAGTAGTCTTGTAGAGCTAACCCCTCTACCCAAGTAGCTCCTCCGGGCTAGCCTCTTTGCCTAGTGGCCCTGTCGGACTAGTCTCTCCGTCTGGGTGGTCTTGCAGAGCTAGCCCCTCCATCCAAGTTGCTAAGCCACCATTTTCACCTGCTGAGCTTCCACCCTGTAACATAACCCATACAGTGGCCAACTCTCAAATGAGTCCCAACATCTCAATTAAAACCACTTCTTTCATCATTTGGACATAAGTTCTCAACTTCACAAGGGAAATTCATGCCAAAACACTCTTTCAAGTTCTCTCTAACATATAGAAGTTCTCCTAAATTCTCATATCTCTATACTCTCTCCTACTTTCTCTCTCTACATTCAAGGAAACAAGGCCAAAATCTAACACCTCATACAGCTAAATAGACTAATGTTGAGTGTTGAAGCGCGCACCATTAATGACTAAAGGCCCATCACGTGGGATTATTGCATAATAGAAGAGCATGTAATAAATATTTATTGGCTGAATTTAATGAAATAAATATTCATTTTTATTACTTGACTAAATGTAATATTTCTGATATAATTTATGAACATTCATCAAACCCTTATCTCTCTGCATTAACTGGAATTATTTCTCTACATCTGATGTGAGAAATATAAGTGTCGGGTGGAGCGCTTAAACTAGTCATTAACCAATCCAAGCCTGGGTAGCTAGATTTGAGATCATCTATGACGCTCGTCAGTGGATAAGTTTCCACTGAGTAGAAGCATTTTGTACAGTTGGTATGTACATGACCTGGACATCTTACAATTAAGTGCATCGTTTAAGTGACCGTTACATAGGTTCCTAACCAAAACTGATGGCCACAATATAAATCGACCTAAGTCTTGAGGTGCTCCTGAAAGTCAAGGTTATATACTCGGCTCTTTGATTCGTTCACAGCTACAAAGATGCTTCTATACTTATGTTTTTGGAGGCCGAGATATAATTAGTGATGAAAAGGAAACACCAAAAGTGAAATCTAGCTCTCAACAAAGAGATTCAATGTTCGTTCACTTGATAGTCGATTCCAAAACCATTAGATTGCGTCCACCTTTGCACTATGAGTGGCAAATGAATCTTTCACTGGGGAATCGGTGGAACTCAGGCCTCATAATTGACTCGAGGGTATAACGGTATATTTGACCATTTTGAGTCTCGGGGTGAAATTGGAGGGTAGACTATATGAGCTAGTTATATCAATGGACACTTTATCTGAAGGATCGAGTAAATAATATTCTAATAACTTTGAGAGGCCAGTCCTTGGATTATAGTGGAATATCACCAAGATTTGATTTAATGAAAGTAAGAGAAATAACAATGTCTACGATCTCGCTCTTGTTCATCTAACCTTTAAGTTATTAGATCCATTGTCCCCTAGTCTGTTCCGACAAGATGGACAAGGATACTCTTGTAGTAAATATGAGATTCGACTACAAACTCACCACTGCAATTTGATTGCAACATATTTCGCATTCGTAATAAGGTATTTTACGAATAAGTTATTAATTGTTAAGTAACTTCGGAATATAACTAAGATTTAAATGGGCCTGAAAAGAGAAATTTAAATCAGCCCAAGAAGCCGAGTGATGCTAGTGGTAGGCGTGCAATTTAGTTACATCGGCATTGGATTTGTTTGATCTAAGTCTAATTAGATTATCGTTTTTCTCTAATAGTAAATAAATATTATATATTAAATATGATTCGATTTGGTGAATATTTGATATATTAATTATTTATGAGAATATCTATGAGATATTCTCTGTTATTCTATTTATAGAATAATATATCTTATTGTGATAAATAAATAATATATTAAATATATTTGATGAGAATATCTAGGAGATATTCCATATTATTTGGTTACCTAAATAATATATTATAATATGAGAAGTAAATAAATAATAGATATGGTCTGAATATTTTATTTACTAAAATATCTTGAAGATATCTGATTTACTACATTCATGAAGTAAATATCTCATATTAAATATAATAAGATCAAATCAAATCGGGAAAATGAATATTCTATTTGGGTAAACTTGAAGGCTGTAAATAAGGGGCTTGGTAGTGGAAATTTCGACCAACCTAGGGCATTCCACTAGGAATTTTTGCCCACTCCCTCTCCCTAGCTTGGACGTTTTTCCTATCATCCTATGAGTGGAAAATTCGTTCATACCATTTCCCTAAGAAAAAGAAAGAAAAATTATTTCAGCATCTTGTTGGAATAATTAAGTGAGATAAGAGCTGGCCCACGCCTTGGTTCTTGTTCATTCGGAGAACGGCTAGGAAGGCTTGGTGTCGATTCATCTAAAAAAGAACGCGAGGATCTCGAAGACCTTGAAGGTTGTCAATCGGCATGGAAAGTCAAATATTGGAGTTTCGTGTGAATTTTTGTAATCCTTCTATTTAGAATCTTTTTATTAGTTTATATAATAACTCATTGGTATGTTTAATTAAAATAGAAACTAGATATGTTGTTCATGTTTCCATAGAATATAAATTGTTCAGAATTTTTATTACAGCATTAGTGAAACACGTATAAATTTCCAACACATCCGACCAAGAAGAAGGAAAGATATGGAGAGCCGCCATCACCACCTCAATATTGATATTGATATTTTAATCCTCAATGGATACTTAGTTTGAATAATTTTACACCAAGAATCTGAGCTCTTGTGCACATGGAGCCAATTCTAGCTCGCTAAGGTTAATTTTTATGACAAGTTGAGTCCCGACGACAATGAAAATTAATACCTTTTGTTAGACGAGAGATCAATCCAGTTTGATACTTTGATATTTAATTTCAAGTATTTAATTTGAAGCCACATACGGACCGTCCCATCTATTATTTTATATAGTTTAAATCAAGGTTTAAAATGCCATTTTCGATGTCGTTTCGAGCTCTCTAATTTACGAAAAATTGACATGCCGACAGAAAACCGAACGAAAAAATTGTGGAAAAAGACAAGTGATATGTCATTTTAAAATGCCGTCTTTGATGCAAAACAGACATGCCGATGGAAAACCGAACGGAAATAATGTTGCAAAATATGTTAGAAATATGTATCTTTCAATTATTAAAATTGTAATATATATACAACATTTAAGTTATAGTAATAGCAATACATTTAGTACATAGTATGTATTATTTAATATATGTTTATCCTAATTTTATTTTATTTAATACATATTCTATATATCTAGTTTATATATGTACTAAAAATGGGTAATAAATATTCAATTATAACATATCAATTTTTTGAATAATATTATTTTCTTTTATAAACATCCATTTTCATAATTTTATTCATTTATTTTTTATACGTAGTACTATAATTAAATACATTATTGAAAATGCAATATTAATTGAAAATATATCCATTTTTGTCAGTAAAATTGTATTTGTTACATTTATATATGAATTTTTATTTTATATGTAGTAGGGTGATGTAGCTAAATAACCAATTTAAAATTATGAATTTGTAAAATAGCCAAGGTTTGTCTTAATTTAGTGAAATAGCCAAAATGTGCAGTAATCTGGTTTCAAAATTTTTTTGACCCCAAGATTAATTTTCTTCAAAGTGATAAATTGTTTATAATAATCGTCAAAAATATTAATTTTGGATGTCAAATTTTTTTTTTTTTTTTGAAAACCTAAATTTGGATATTTTGCTGAAAAGTTGAAACTTTGGCTATTTTGCTAATCAATAAGTTTCAAATGGCTATTTTGTACAATTTTTCCATTTGAAACTTATTGATTAGCAAAATAGCCAAAGTTTCAACTTTTTAGCAAAGTAACCAAATTTACGTTTTCAAAAAAATTTTGATAGGCAAGATTAAAATTTTTGACGATTATTATAAGCAATTTATCACTTTCAAAAAAATTAATCTTGGGGTCAATTTTTTTTAAACCAAATTACTGTACATTTGGCCATTTCACTAAATTAAGGCGAACATTGGCTATTTTGCAAATTCAGAATTTTAAATTGGCTATTTAGCTACATCTGAAGTAGCTAAGTAGCCAATTTAAAGTTATGAATTTGTAAAATAGTCAACTTTTGTTTTAAGAAATAGCTAAAATGTGCAGCCATCTGATTTCAAAATAAATTTTGACCCCAAGATTAATTTTTTTGAAAGTGATAAATTGATTATAATAATCGTAAAAAAATTTAATCTTGGCTGTAAAAAAAAATTTAAAACGTAAATTTGGCTACTTTGCTGAAAAGTTGAATCTTTGTCTATTTTTCTAATCAATAAGTTTCAAATGACTATTTTGTACAATTTTTCTTTTTATTTTTTTATGATGAGTTAATTTTGTAAGCCCTTTTCACTTGATACGTCAAAGCCATATACCATATCATCCCAAGTCCCAACTATATTTTGTTGTTAGTGTGTGTATGCGTGCGTTTGATGAAAAAGAAAGAAAGAGCAGAAATTGAGGCTTGTTGGTAAAAAAAAAGTGTGATTTTTTAGATTATCACAAATTTGGGAAAACAATAAGAAAAATCAAGTCTTATATTTCCTTAATTTTTTCGATGATTTAATTTTTTTAGGGTTTTTTTTCTTCTTAGAGAGTTATAATTATTTAGATTATTTTGTGGATGTTAATTTGCTTTATAAGAAATGAGAATATAGAATAATTATTATTGTTAAAAATATGCTTCGGTATATGAAAAAAAAAAGATTTGAGAAATGACAATTTTTTCATAAGGAAATGGGCTCTTGACTGTTAAATCATTGTCACAAACCAGAAAATTGTATTGCTAGCATCAGGGTAATTAAATGCCCAACACAAAAAAATAGAGATGCATTGTTTGAGTTAGGACAACTTAAAGCACAAAGTGAGATGCCGATGGTCATAATCTTTAATAAGAGATGGTTGAAGATTTTTTTTATTTTTTTTTAATTTATCATCATTTCTTTGATATTTTTTTAAAAGCCTAATATTTTATTTTCGCCCAAGGCCTCGAAATGTATTAGGCCGGTCTTGCACACAACAACTTTGGAAGGGGTGGCATTTTGCTCCCAAAAATAAGAAATACCAATGCCTCACAATAGGTGGATCCCATCTTACATGTGGGTCACGTGCCGTCAATAAATAGCAATGAATCTTTGCCCATCTAATTATATATATATATATATATATATATATATATATATTAACTTTTTAGTCCTTTTAATTACTATGTATATATAATTAATTTAATTATTGCCATCTTAATTGTTTAGTTATTATTTTAGGCAAATCTTAATTATTTATAGTTCTCTTTCATTGACATTTAAACTTTTACCCTAACATAAAAATAAAATAAAAACAGGTGCTCCCATGTGTCTACTTGCTGGCTCCGAGTCCGACCCTGCATGAACACCCTAGTGTTAAATCACTATTTTTTTTTTCAAAGCTTGAATTCAAGCATAAAAACTCGACACCCAAATTTTCAAAATAAATAAATTATCCATGTGAATCAAAACATACAAAATTAAACAGATGAATTCTATGCATATATTTCAAATGTGTGACAAGAATGGTAAATCCTATCTAGAGTAATATAATGAAGTAGCAAAACAACCGGAAAAAATTCCCCTGATGCTTCGATCCTAACTCTTCTTTGAAACTTAAATTTCAAATTACACTTGAGAAATACAAGAGCTCCGTATATGTAAACTGAATGGATTTTGATATTTAACCATCATATATCTTTGGAAACACAAACAATTTTAAAAAATAACATAACTAGCTTAACTTCTAGATAAGCTTAGGCGTAGTTAGAGAAGAGATGGATTAGTTTGGTAAGAGTTTCGGGGTAGAATTTTCTCGCGAACAAGTGACAAGGCCGCTTAACCCCGTTCCATATGCAAGGTTTTGTCATTACGATCTTCTGTGAGATTAACATCAAACACGTCTGATTAACGGTTTATATATCAGATGTAACGAAAGAAAGAACAACATTTCTATCTTATAGGAAAAAAAAAACCTCTGAGTCGCTTGTGACATGAGTGCTCTCGTCGATGGACTGGTTTTTTTTTTTCATAAATATCAAAGACAGGATTTAAGTTAGTGGTCATACGACTTAATAAGTGGTGCTTAGCAAAGTATTTATAACCTAAAGAAAAAAAAATACATTTTAAAATCAAATTATTTGAATATAAAACTTGTCAAATGCAGCTATTCTGCTGAACCACTTAAGAAAATACGATTTTTTTTTGTAAGAGTGAATGTTGTATAGGTGAGGGGTTTTGATAAAAAAAAAAAAAAAAAAAAATTAATGAGTGAAAGAAAAATATAATCGAGTTGAAGAACTTGAGTACCGTGATGTTCTTGAGGAGCTCAAAAGTAACATCTTGTGATCTATACGATTTTGGATGCCATTTTCCCTCGGACCAGTCGACGTGTGTTACTGACCAATTCGCAATTCCACCCGGATCTTTCAGCTGAAAAAATAACGGGATCATCGAAAACTGGTTGATTTAAATTTAATACTAGAATATAGTACGCGGAAATTAGGAAATAATTAATAGAGTTGATAAACTTACACTAAAGAAGGTTTGCAAATAATGCTCGTCCGAGTAACAATTTCGACCTTCCATGTTTGGCTGAGAAAGTTCAAGCAGAATTACCATAAGATGTGATTTCTTTCATACGGGTACTTATTTTCCTCTTAAGAAAAATCACTAATTCATCAATAAAAAAATGTACCTTGCAATAAACTTTGAATTTTGTGTGGTATAAACTATCCGACATGACGATAACTGCGTGTTTCCGTGTCAAAGAGAACCACTGCATAAAAATAAGACTTGAATTTTCAGTGCTCAGCTTCAAACATTTTATAGATAAGGATTTTATTTATTTTACTATTGTTGAAGAGCAAAAGGCCTGCTTATAGGGTAACACACCTCTATATGAAACATCCATAGACACACATCATGTAAACTAAAATGTTATACGGAGAAAGGATGACATATTGCTGAAAAAATCAAAATAAATAAAAAATGCTGGTCTACATATTACCTGAGAGCCCTTTCGAAAATCCTTTTTTTCGACTTCAGGTAACATATGATCCGAATATCGACCGTTTCCGTGAGGCCCCGGGTCCACAAAACTGTTGACGAAGATTCATCAAATTCTTTTTAATCGTACTGATTTATTTTACAATAAAAAATTGAATTAGATCGAACGCGTGCTCACCAATCAATAAAGCTAACATTTGTATTAATCAAATAATTGTACATGTACTCGAAGTTGCGCACCGGTACACAGCTGCCACAAAATCAAAACAAAATTAATATATTAAAAACTACTATCGTATAAAATTCGAAGAAAAATGAATTTCGGAGCTCGAGTTACAAATCGAGATAAATTACCTATCCGATAATAAAACGAAATGCTGGTTATCGGGGTCCAAGAGTGCGCTCGCCAAAAGCCTCTTCTCCGCCTCAACCATTGAAAATTTTCCCCAACCCAACTGCACATTTTTTTTCACCAAAAAAAAAAAAAAAAAAAATCATCATAAACTTTGTTGATTACCCATTCACTTTTTCGAGCAAAAAAAAATGTTTCTTCTAGGGCAAGTCACCTTCTCGCTATGTATGTCTCTCCCGAAAAAGTAAGGACTAACGTGCGTCGGCGTCTCCTTCGACGCGTGAACATAAACGGTAAATTTATCCTCGTACCCCTATCAAAAATAAATTTAAGAACTCAATAAAAGTTAATACATACATATATATATATATATATATATATATATATATATATATATTCAAGGTTCTTACGGCGAAAAACTTCTCCCACAACTTCTCGAAGGGCAACGAGCCCGGGGTCAAGAACATGAAAGCAACTTTTGGGGTTTGAGACGCGGGAAACGGGGTCCGCATAATCTCGCGGATCACGACCTCGGATGCCAGCTCAGCGTCCGTGGGGTCCCGGGAGCCGGGGGCGAATAGTTGCTTCTGGAAGAGGGCGGTCCCACCGGAGCAGCCACCGGGAGTGAGAAAACAGCCGAGAGAGTCTCGTCTCGGAGCTTGGACGAAGAAGAAGAAGAGCGCGAAGATTATGAAAAAGCTCACAAACGACACCAACAAAAGAATCCACGTTGGCCTTTTGCTCTGCCTTTGTCTAGTAGAGCCTGACATGTTTAGCTAACGAAATCTCTCAATATGTGTCATGTCTAAATCTCTCAACCTGTCTATGTTCTGAGTAACTTTTGGTTGTTAAACTATACTCGGATTTTCACTTACATATGCCCAAAAAAAAAAACACATCGATCTACATCTCTGATCTTGAACACATACATGGACGATTTTTTTTTTTTTTTTTTCTGTTTTCTTTCTATGAAAATAAAGTATACAATTTTTTGTACACACCAACTTCCTTATTACTCGGGAACATTGAACAATTCAAATATGAGAAAACGAAATTTGAAGTATTAGGATCCATTAAATTAGGAAGGCTTAATGTTGCCTAAAATAGTACTTGCATTAAAAAAAATTATTCAATAATTAGTTCAGCCTTTATATATGTATATATATATACACACACACACACACACACACACACACACACACACACATATATATATATATATATATCGACGCTTCATCTATTCAAATTAATGAAAAAAAAAGTCTATTCACTCTTTTTTTTTAATCGGTGCCTATAAGCGTACAAAATAAAGATATAGTCATGAAATGGTTTTCCTTCAATATGAAATTGCTTTCCTTAATCGGATGGTTAATGAGTTTGTTCGTGATTTTTTGTTTTTTTAGGGCTTCTTCAGTCCGGTAGCTTTTGAATTCACCACATCATTTTAAAGACAGTGTATAATTAGACCAAGCTAGAATCAAAACCACTAATCGATAATGAGTTTGCGAACACCATAGTACTGTCATGCCATTCATCAATACCATAGCCTGATGTTAAGTTCATGTACAAAACTATTGAATAAAAGAAAGTACAATTGGATAAATTTTATGGGGGTTACAATCAATATGTCATTGTTTACTTCTTTTTTTTTTTAGGATACTATAGGGCAATTAAACCAATAGTTCAATAGTCCACCCTCATTTTAAATTTAATTTATCATTAATTACATAGTTGTCACTAAACACTCTTAAATCTGTCTTTAAAAAAATAGAAATGTGAAATAAGTAACTTATTTACTCCTAATTGTGTATAATACTAATAGTTTTTTGGTTTAGGGTAGGATAAGGATTATTCTTAAACTATAACCTCCTCAATACTTTTGGACCAAAATCCAATATGTCAAAATTAATCCAAAAGTATGACTTCATTATATTTGTTGGTACAAAACTACCCTCAATGAAATATACTTTTTCTTTCATATTTCGGATGTCTAGTTTATTTACATGATTGTCAATAATCTAGTTAATTTATTGACATTGTTGACATTACGATTTTTTTTTAAACCTGAAAAATGTGAAGAAAAAAAATATATTCAAGCAAACCAAACGAAAATCAACAACTACACATCCGAAATCAATCTCGTTTCGAGCATTTCTCCATTTACCGGCGATGAATTAAGTTTATTTGTCATGACTTTAACTTTAAGGTTTGGATTTTGGTGTTTTTTGTCATTTTGGGTAGAGAAGAAGAAGAAGAAGAAGAAGAAGAAGAAGAAGAAGAAGAAGAAGAAGAAGAAGAAAATGAATTGATGTGGAGGCGAAGAGAAAGAGAGAGAGGGCGATTTACGTACATATCAACATGTTAGGGATGTACCTGATAATTTGAGAAATCTGAAAGAAAAAAATGTTTTAAAAATCTGAAAATTCGTTTGAAGATTTATTGACATTTTGTCTTTTTATTGACATAAATGTCAATAAATCTTCAAACGATTCTGGAAAATTCTTTGAAGATTTATTGACATTAATGTCAATAAATTTTCAAACTTTTTTTTTCTTCAGATTTTCAAATTTTCCAAAGTTTTTTTTTTGTTTAACTTCACCTACCAAACGGAAAATGATCTCTAATTTTTCTTTTGTGGCTATTAAGTAAATAACAAAATTAAATAAAAATATATATATATTTCATTAAGGGTATTTTTGTACCAACACATATATGGAAGTAATACTTTTGAATTACTTTTGCCTTATTGGATTTTAGTCATAAAGTATTGAGGATGTCATAGTTTAGGAATAATCCATATTTTCCTTGACAAGGGTCATATAATTGGGTTGGCCCAATGGAGAAGCATTTCCTGCTTTTGTAGGTGGGATTTCTCAAAGAAGGCCCAATAAAAGAGGCCTTTAGCATGAGAGTTGTTTTAGAAACATGTGGAGAGATACTATCGACTGGGTTTATCATTCTTGACAAGGACCGTGGTTAGAATGTACAAGGTAAGAAAGAAAAAAGTGAAGATCTCAAGTTGGGAAATGGTTATGGTCTTGGATTCGGACTTAATAGTGTGCCAAAATAATTAGTTTGCTTCTTTGGAGGGCAAGGTAAAGATCTCGCCAAATGCATATTGACATCTCTGTTACTGTTTATCTTTTAGAAGTTTTAGATTTTTTTTATTGATTATTTTGTACCCTTTCTCTGAACAGCCTCAATTGTTATTTGGAAGCTTATCTACGCTTTGAATTATGTATTCATTTTTTATTAATATCATCGATAATACTGATTTCACTCTTTAAAATAAATACCCCACAATAGTATGCCTTCCCCTTCGCTTCTTCTTTGTCATGAAACTAGCAAACCACCAAACACAATATGTGAAACTCAACTAAAACGTATGTGAAAATGCCATTTCTTTGACCATTCTCTTATTTGTCATCGTGAAGTTTTCTTTTTCTTCTCCGTCATTGTCTTCTTCTATTCTCTTATCTTCTCTTCTTCGACACTCACGAAACACAGCCAAACACTCAAATACCCAAACGCCTAAAATGACGAAGCCAAACTCCAAAGTTCGACAGCGCCAACCAGTTCCACGAGGTCCTAGGTCCGCGGCTTTGAAGTCAAAATCAACGACGAAGTAAAAATCCCCGACTCTATTAAAGATAAAGGCTCCTTCTAAAAAATCTATGATGACGAAACGTGGGAAATTGCAAGTCAGACGGCCTAAGTCTGGTTCCACCGCGTTCTCTAGCGAATTTATGGTCAGACATGTTGTCAAATCTGCGAAAATGTATGTCTCTATGCCACCCCTATTGTCATGGAAGTACATCTTAGACTGTTTGTTTTGTTGAAATTAGGCATCAATATATGTCTTACTTGTTATGCATGCGTGTTTTCTAATAGTTGAATTATGGTACTTCGTGAATTTAATGTTTTACGAAATATTGATAACCAATAGCTTATTTAGGTTTATGTTTAGTTGTATTATATTTTTCGAAATTTTCAGATCAATGATTCATTACGATGTTTAGCTTCAATTAATAATTAAACCTACGTGGAATACACTATCAGCTAGTTAAGGATCATTATTTCTTTCAAGATGTGTAAATGGTTGAATATTGTTATTCAAAAAAAATATTGCTCCAAAAAAATATTAAAATTAAATTAAAGTTTTGTATTTATTTTTATAGTCTATGTTATAATATTCGATTTAATGTAATGTAACTTATATATAACAGTTGAATAGATTATTTAAAAAAAATAAAAAGAATGAATAGATTATTTTTTGAAATATGTGGTTAAAATCGTTGAGTTAAACACTATATCAACATTGATAGCCGTAGTCCAACCTTATTCTGATTATCGTGTTAACTCTATTAGGATCGAGGCAGCTATCGCAATTCCCTCCAATTTTGATGGTATATTACATATCAACGGTGATATACTGCAGTATTTAACTAACTTTATAAGTAAATCTTGATAAACCGTTACTACGAGGGTAAACCGTACAGAAGTAAAAGTAGAGTATGGAGTATGTTAAAACAAATAAATTAATATAAATAATATTGAATATTCATATGATAGATTAGTAATATTTATTTTATTACTAATAAAAATATTAGTACTACAATAAATATAAAGGATTCATGAATGAAATAAAAATAATAATTAATTATGACATTTTTAGCGAATTTGCAATACATAAATGAATAATGGGACAATTAAGCCAATAGTTGAATAATCCACTCTTCTTTTGAAAATAGTATAAGTTTCATTTTATTAAGAAAATAGTCTATCAAACTTAAGTTAATTAAATAAATTTTTTAGATAATTAAATTAAGTGTTCAGTTATGTTCAATTAATTAATGAATTGAACAGTTAATTTAATTAACTTAGACCGGGTGATCTATTTTCTTGATAAAATGAAACTTGAGTTAAATCATTAAAATGATGTAGAGAATTGACTAGTTGCAAAAAATACTTGTATAAATAATTGGTTAATTTTTTTTTAGTTAATTTTAGAGTATTTGTGAAATACTAATATTGGTATTTTTGTGACAATTAAAAAAAACAAGAGATTAGTTATTCTACAACATCCATTATTATTATTTTTCTTTTTTCAAACAAGAAGAAAAAAATAATTAAGAAATATTTATGATAGTCGTCCGAGACGAGCTTCTTAAGCATCCGCAAGAGATGTTCAACATGCTATGCTCCCGCAAATATGCGAGAAACAAGATACGGCTAGCTAACACTATTTTATAGCTTTCTTACAAACTAGTTTTAAGCAAGGAAAAAAATGTCATTTTTGTTGCCGTTTCGAGCCTCCTGATTTACGAAAAATCGTCATGTCGATGGAAAATCGAACGGAAAAATTGTAAAAAATGGCAAATGAAATGCCGTTTTCAAATGCCGTTTTCGATGGAAAACCGACGTGCCGACGAAAAACCGAACGGAAATAATGTGACAAAATATATTAAAAAGATAATACATAATTATATATACGTACTTTTGAATTTTGAAACTTAAAAAATATATTCTATATAATATCTATAGATTTAGTACGTATAAATACGTATCGGTAATTTATTTTTTTGTTGAGAGTAATATGTATAATAATGTTTTGGGTTTAATACCCATATTTTATTTTTTATTATTACAGCCATGTTTCTGCTATGTGGTCCCATGTGTATAATTACAAGCCATGGTCTTTGACTTCATATATATATATTTTATTATTTCAATGTCTACCTGCCAAATAATAAATAAAAAAAATACAAAAGAAAAATATGAGCATTGCTCCCTAAACACGTTTCAATCAAGTTTGTAGTCTAACGTTCATGTATACATCTCCTTTAATTTCCAAACCTACTCTCTTGACTTCACCATTTGCTTCTTCACAAGTTTGTAGTCGTAAATCAAGTTGTATAGATATCTGATTTTAGTTCAAATTTGTGTTGAGAATCTGTTTTTTTAATCGCCGGAAAAAATGGTGGTTTGCAAAAAGTCCTCCAAAAAATATGAAAAAAATATATATGATAGATCGTCACATTACAAACAACATTCATGAAGGGAATTATATGAAAAAAAAATCATTTTACCCTGAAAATTGAAGATTTAAATTTCCGATTTTCGTTTTTTTTTTTCTTTTTCTCCGACTTCTGTCGAAAATCCTGGGCATTCTACAGCTTGTATACTACGTTTTGACCGAAAATTGACGGTCGTTTTCGTCCGGAACAGCATGTCGTTTCTACGATATTCGAACGACAAATATGAAGGAAACGACATTTTCCTCTATTGCCGGCCGTTAGCTCATCGGAAACGATTTTCTCCCGGAAATTCCAGGAAATTCGCCGACATTTTAAACACTGGTTTTAAGGCTATACCTAAATGACCATAGATTTTTTTTTTTTGGACAAATTATATAATTTATGTTTACACTACTAAGTATGCAATCTAAGAAAATTAACACAATATATTGATCCTTTAAAATAAAAAAAAATAGGGAAAAACACAATAGTTTTTTTTTTGGTCAAGCGGCTATATAGCCAAATAGAACTTAAGCTTTTGCAAAATGCCATAGTTTGTCAACTATAAGCAAACTAGCCAAAATAAGATTAATCTAGGTTGGATTAAATTTAATCCCAACGAACTATAAAGACATAATGTAAGGTTTATGACGGCTGGATTAAAATTAATCGAGGCATGATTAAATTTAATGACAATCTGGAAATCGAGGATCTGAAGCAGAACCGAAACATCTCCTTCTTCGGCGACGCGATTCTTGCGTCCTCGACGCTCGCGGTGTTCCCGATCGCTCCGACGGTGGCGGCGAAACCGGATCGCTGCGGGAGAAGACTCGACGGTCTTAGGGCGCCTTCTTCGAAGACGATTCTCCGAGCAACGTCGTCACCGGAGGCGGCGATGACGGAGACGGCGAGGGCGGCGAGATCGCGGAGGGAGTGGTGGTCGAGGAGGACGAAGCCGATTCCGCCGATGAGGACGAAGTCGATTCCCCCGGCGGCGAGAGTGAAGCCGATTCCGTCGATGAAGACGAAGCCGATTCAATCATCTTTCTCTGATTAAAGTTTTTGAGAGATGACTATTTTACCAAACAAATGAAACTATGACATTTTACAAAAGCAATAGTTTAAGATTGACTAGTTCATACCATTTTTTCTTTTTTTTCTCGAAAGAAAAACACACATAGTTTGATAAGGTGGGCACATAAATTCTGCCTACGTGGAGCAGAAACACCCAATAAACAAGCGACGTGCGGGTCCCACCTAAACTGGATTACTACTTTACCAATCAACTATTGACACGTAAGAGAAAAATCCATTTCCCATCATTTTCTCTCTCTCTCACTCAAGGGGAATCAAAAACGGAAATATCTCTCCCCATCTCTCTGTACTCTGTATACACACTTCCATGGCGGTTTCAGCTTATTCGTCTCTGTCGCTCTCTCCTTCGCGACCGAAGCTCGTCGTAGCGTTTAGGTCAAGACCAGAAGGATGTTCGGTGGTCTCAATCTCAGCTCAGCCCCAGGTTCGGCTTCGCAGCCAGCGACGAAAAACTTCGAGGGTTTTCGCTTCCGTTTCGGCGCCGAACGTCGGAATCCGAACCGGTCCAGAAGATCTCGTGGCTTCCATTCTTTCCAAGGTAACTTCGTAACTTCGCTTCTGGTTAGTTCTCACACATTTCTACGGACGATGCGGAGAAATTACAAAGAGAAAAAAAGTTGCTGTGTTGTACTGCATAGTTGATTCTACCAGATTCGGGCCAGTAAAAGAAGAGAAGATAAAAA
Organism: Urtica dioica subsp. dioica; assembly: GCF_054948205.1. Classification (NCBI taxonomy): domain Eukaryota; kingdom Viridiplantae; phylum Streptophyta; class Magnoliopsida; order Rosales; family Urticaceae; genus Urtica; species Urtica dioica. Next base: position 34,143,714 of record NC_142762.1, read on the forward strand.
AGGAATTCGATCGATCGACGGGATTATCATTCCGTTTACTAATTTGAACTATGGCAATGGAATTCGGACTCAGGTGAGAGACAGTGACAGAGGAGTTTTGCTGAAAAAGGAAGACCACGAAAAGGTGGCTGAAGTGGCTCAGGAATTGCAGAAATACTGTGTCGACGAGCCTGTGAAGTGTCCTCTTATCTTTGGAGGTAAAGTTTCTTACACACCAAGTATGAACCAAATAAACAACGGAGCTGATCCCAAATCTCGTGTATGTCTTTAAGTTTTGTAATCGGTGGTAGAAAGTAATATGTTCTGAAACGACAGTAGTGTATACAACATTCCAATTAATTAAATTAAAAAAAAATGCATCGAAAACAAGTTAGAGCAACATTCCCAAACTGTCACTTAAGTCTGTAAGACAATGAAATGTATAGAATTCAGAACCTTTGATTATTTGATCCCTAAGAGAATTTCATCTCCGGATCAGTATCATCATGGTTAAGTTTGCGATATTATTAAAAAATAAAAACAAAAACCTGATTTCTCTGTTGCCAGAATGGGATGTGATGTATTGCTCGGTTCCAACATCACCCGGGGGTGGCTATAGGAGTGCTTTTGGCCGGATTTTCCTGACAACCAAGGAAATGATTCAGGGCTTAGAAGCTCCCGATATCGTGAGAAACAAGGTTTCCTTTTCTCTTCTCGGCTTGGTCAACGGCGAGGTCTCTTTAAAAGGTAAGAAGAACATCCCCGATTTTAGACAAACAGGTTAAGTAGTACTTGAATCATTTGATATTCATCCATGTCTTTAAAGACCTTGGTTATCAGAATTGTGGATTTTGATATTCGAGAGACCCGTGGCTCTATTAAATCAGTCCCAATCTAAATATTCAATGTCTTTCTCTACTAATTCTCCCTTATTGAAGACTAATACAACTCTGAAATACCCTTTTTTAACCCACTAACTATCTACTATTTGATAAAATTTTATCCCTATAAAATACCATGCAGGGTAGGAAGTTTGGTTTGAGCAATTGGGTAGTTTTCGATTTTATGAACATGGGTCACATTTTCTTTTTAGAAAGTTTCTATTTCTATATTCTTATGTTATGTTAGTTAACTTCCCTAGAAGGGATATTCCATTTGATATTGGATTAGGCGTAATCGTACATGTTTTTTTACACTCGTTTGTGTAATGGTTCCTCGAGCAGGGAAATTGACGGCACTGAATGATGAATGGGTTCAAGTGATATTTGAACCACCTGAACTCAAGATTGGATCGCTGGAATTTTCTTACGGTGGCGAAAGCGAGGTGAAACTGCAAATCACGTACATCGACGACAAGATCAGGCTCGGAAAGGGCTCAAAAGGCTCTCTCTTTGTTTTCTATAGACTGGATTAGTTATTATACGTTACATGTGAAAGTGATTTTATGTGAGCAGCTACTAAGACCACAAACCCTGAGTGTAAAACTTGTGTTTTGTTCTCGAGTAAATATGTAAAATTAGCAAGTTCTGTGTAATTACAAGTTTCTTTTTTGCAGAATTTCGGAGGAGGCAACCATATTGCATCTTTGTTTGATTTTTTTTTTTTTTTTTTTGTTATAAAAATTATCATACCAGTTTCAAGCACTTAATGGCTATTTATTTATTAATCCAGGTCCGGCTTTGGAATGTCTACTGATTGAACATGGCTGTTCTCAATAATTTAATGGAATAAATTATAGAAATAAATAGAAAAATAAAGAAGACCGAACCTAAGGTAGAAAATATTTCAGTGCACATATATAACTAAACAGGTTTTGGTGTTGAATATCTGATTGATTAAAGCATACAAAAGAATAGAACACAGCGAATTATATCATACCAACATGATATATAGCTTACATGAATGATTGCTTGTAACTAAATATGAATTCTACGTTAAATTGAAGGCTGTCGAGGCTCGGTGAACTGAAATAGCTTACATGAGTTAGTACTCGTATCTAAATATTTTAAGAAATGAAACAGGAGTTTTGGATGCAAAATTTCTTATACAATTGCAAGCCATCTCATGTATTAAATAATATGTGTATATGGCTTTTGGTTATGACTTTGTGATAGCGTACAGTCCAAGTCAGCAGTGACTACGTCTGAGACGATTGACAGCGTGGCAGTTAATTAGATACGCTGTCAAGTCAGTTAGTCAGATGAATCAACTCATATGTCAATATTTTAGATTGTAGTTATGTACAAGTGATTTTATTCAGTATCTAAAATCAGTGCAGAGTCAGTGCTTGAAGAGTCTTGAGGTTAAGAAAAGCTGTCTCGAATGGGATATCTTTTCTCTATTTAACGATGTTGTTAGTTACAAGCAATCCGAGGAATTCGAATATCGTTGAGGCAATCCGTCTCGATAGGAAAGCCATTAACACTCGCCGAAGCCCGAGCCCATTCAAATTTAGCGCCGGGTTATGAATTCTTCGATCCACAAACTAGTAGCTTCAGGGATTGTGATGAGCAAATTCTTATTTTCCACTGTCATAGGTAAGTCTCCAAACCTTTATAGATCACCAAGGCCACACTTGTCTAATTTTATTCCGGTATTCCAAAATCTCATCGAAGCTTACGCTCACTACTAACCAGCGACCATAAAATCCGATAATCCGCCGATAATGAGCAGAGTCAGTGATTAAAAGACATCATTATGAGCTGATGACCATAAGAGTAAGACATCATGTTTTGACGTTTATAACATCTTTTACTAGTGTATCTTATTCTGAAATTATTTTATCAATAATGAGAAGAAGAAAAAAAATATGTCTATTCTCTACTGAACGTTCTGTTAATTTAAATTTTTCTGAGGTGTGTCTTTATCAATAGATCTCTTATTTTAAGCTTTCTTCTTCATACAAATATGTATTTGATTTCTTGATTGTATGATTGACATTTTGGTACATGTATAATTCATTTAATATATATTTGTAATGAAATATATCGGTAGAAAAAAATATCAAAAGGAATCAGTGAACGTTCCTCGTCATATTATGAACTTGTTTCCTTAACTTAAATGAAAACAAGAATAAAAAATTCCAAAAAGAATTGGGGGGTTGGGGAACCTGTCAGACAACCGTACGACCACCTCAGATGAGCAGACACTCATCTGAGAACGATCCTCTACAGCACAGGACCACACAGGTGATCGTGTAGCCGTTAATCACGCTCTGATCGGACGGTGACGAATCATCCACCAGGTTTGGGTTTCTGTCTCCTTAGAAATCAAGGATTCAGAGGTACGAGCCTATAGAACATATCCTGTTCAAGTAAGGTCGTGCCCATTCTCCTTAGCGTAGTCTTATATATATACTCCTTTATTTCATTAGCTTGTCGATGTGGGACTTCTGAGAACAAGACAATTTAAGCTTGATTCCGAAACGCCGTCGCTTCACTCACAATTCTTTTCAGAAAAAGGCCTCTGATTCGTTTTTTCGACACTGAAACCGAAACTAGCTAGATTATTGTCCAACGAAACAGCTCGTGAAACACTTCAGAGAGATTTTTCGAGTTTAGCCTTACCACATCAAAGTTTCAAATATAAGATAGCTGTCGAGTTTGAATTTATCTTGGTCCGACTTTTGGAATGTCGTAGTGCTCGGTAAGGTTAGCCAAGCACTGATTGAACTCTTGAATCCGATCGCGGTGAGATTTACTTGCCATCTTCTCCGGCGATCGATCTCCTCCCATTGCCGGAGATACGCCTCTCCGCCGGGTTCAGGTAGTCGCCGATTAGATCCTGATTTTTCCAAATCTGTCATTCTCCTAAAGGAACATATAAACCTCGATTAGTTCGTGGGATTGAATGAACATAGGTAGAATAAAAGTAAATAAAAAAAAAATACAGAAACAAAGGCTAAAATCTAGTGAAAACTAGCGAAAAAAAATAAAAGGAAATTTAAAACTTCCTGTGCTTCTTCTTCTTTTTCTTATCAATTCCCCCGGATTTCACATTCAATGCTTTTCCCTTCAGTTTCAGTTTCAGTTTCTCACAAATGACGTTCTCGTAAGCAGACATTATCATCTACTCAATCAGCCACAGAAGTCGCTAAAAAAATCAGAACAGTTTTTGTTGTATAGCAAAGAATTTTTCGTTATAGAAACTCAAAACTCCCTTGAAAATTGAAAGAGCTATTATTAATAGAATTAAGCATGCAAAAAAGCATTAAGCGATCGTACTTGAAAAACAATTTCGAAGCTGTAAAATTAGAGATATATTTTTGCGACGAGAAGACGGTTCTAGAAGACAGTCCAAACTGCGAATTGGTCACGAGGGGACTGACGTATCTTCTATATATAGTAAGTGTTACACCCTTAGGCGGTATCTCGGCCGGCGACACGCGATGACGCCGAAGTGTGCTGCCGGCCAACGTCAAGGCATGCACGAGAAGCATGACCTTGGGCAAAAACGGTTGGCATCAATGCGGGACATGCCAACAAATGCAAGTCGGAACGTGGGAAAGGCGGTTAGAAGATGCAACGTGGCATCCGGATGGAGAATGGCCGAGGCATGACACGAAATTGACGCGTGGCGGCAAAGGATCTTGGGCGGGAACAGTTGCTGGACGGTTGAGCGGTTGGCGACAGTTACCAGGATGTCTTTGACGAACATGGACAGTTAAGTGTCACGCGGATAAGGCCCACACGTGGGCTCTTTTCTGTAGGCTTAGATAACCGTCCGTGCCATGTGGGCAGCGGCGATTATAGGCGGTTTGGGTTGTAAACCGCACGTTCTATTTATACTCTTCCATTATCATGATAGAGTCACGGGGTGATCTAGAGAGAATCACATTGTCGTGTCCTATCCATACTCTGAGAGTATATTTCCTTTGTTTATGGTTATAAAAGTTGGGAAGGGTTCCCGTAAAGCGTGTGTTCTCTTGTGTGTGTGCTTTTGTCGAGTGTGGACGACGCTCGAACCATCACGTGGGCAATTCTCGGGTTGGAAATAAGTCATACATACTGCGAAATGACAATAATGCCATTATGTTCATGCATCTCAGAGTCTCAATATAAGAAAATGTAGAGACTAGAAAGTACTAAATTTGTTTCCAAAAAAAAAAAAAAAAATCTAATTTTCATTTTTTTTTAAAAAGAAAAATATTTCTCTATGTTTCGCCCAAAACTAAATAGGACTTGTTATAGTTATATTGTTGCAACTAAGATTTATCAATTTGTGAAAATTAACTATATTAGGTTAATCAGTTTTTGGTTTTGTTTAAAAACATAAAATGCACATTTTGAGAAACTTTTAAAGTATATTCAATTTTAGACTAAATTTCAAAATGCATCACCTGAATTTCCGGACTTAGAAATCTAATCAACAATATAAAGGAACTTACCATTCTACTTTTTTGTAATATAATTCAAAAGATTATGTTTGTATTGGAAATATTGTTAGACAAATTGCTAATGGGTTGAAAATTTTTCACATAAATTAACCAAGATAAAAACTTAAAGGGAAAATATCAAGAGTATCTCTCGTGTTTAGTCGAAATGCGAGATTTATCCTTTCGATTTCAAGACATATCAGACATATCCCTTCAGTTTAATATAAATGACATATACTTCCCCTAAAAAAATGTTATATTACAAATATCACCCTTTTCGTTTATTTTTTACAAAAAAAAAATAATTTGAACTCCCCGAAATACCCTTAATAGAATAAATATTAATTTACTATTTTATTAAAAAAATCAAAATCTCTCTTTATAAAAAAATCCTTAACTTTCTATAAATAAATTTTTAATTTATTTTTTATATAGAATAGAAAATAAAAAATTATTTCATTAAAGGTATTTTGGGGAGTTCAAATTAATTTTTGAAAAAATAAATAAAAAGGGTGATATTTGTAATATAACATTTTTTAGGGAAGATATATGTTATTTATATTAAACTGAAGGGATATGTTTGATATTTCTAGAAATCGAATGGATAAATCTCGTATTTTGATTAAACACGAGGAGTACTCTTGATATAACCGAAATTAAAATGAAAAAAAAAATCACACACTTAGATGCTATTACACAATTTCGTTAAACTGATATATGTCATCACAAGGTGTTAGTAACAACGAGCAGCTATTGATTAAGATAAAACAAAAACATCTAACCCATTTTTAGAGATGGTGTGGAATTACCAACTAAGTTACGTTAGGAACCATAAAAATTTATAATTTTAATATGATACATTTTAACCCTTTTATATTCTTTTATAATAATATTCCACATTTCATATAGTCTTAAATTTTAATATGAAACATAAATCTAAATAGCTCGAAATCTCACCTATGATTTGATTTAATCCAATTTTGTCGTTTCTCTAACCTAAACCGATTAATTTTTCAGTTTCATTTAGCTTCATTTTCTTCCCACGGTTTTTCATGATAGTTGAACCGAGCCGAACCGAGCGAACCGGGAAGCTGACTAATCATTATATATTACTCTCTAATATCTATTAAATAAAAAGAATCATATATTATTGTCTACTGAATTCTGTATCCGTTAGTCTTATTAGCATACCCATACCCACCCATATTCATCTCTTTGTCTCTCAGTTTATCTATCGATTTTTTTTCCCTTTCTAACACTGTACACCCTAATCCCCAAATCAGTTACTGCCATCATCGGATCTGCGACCGAACTCCGATTGTCTCCACGGTTACAACTCCAAGGTTTTAATTTCTGTATTCTTTCTTGGCTCGATGATTACTTCTGTTTCATTTCATAGGCTATTTCTAATTCTTCTTGGCTTACAATCCCTGAGAATTTTGAATGCGAATTTCGAAGATGTGATATCTATTTTTGGGAGTTCTGAGCACTAATTTTCAATTCTTTATTTTTTTGCTTCTTGTTTCTTCGTGATTGTGAATTTCGAATTCAGAAGCTGAAATGAACCAACAAAACTCGTCATCGCTGTTTATTACCCGTGGGCAAGTCGTTTATTATTACGGCAGTAAAATTTCGATTGTCTTTGTTCTAAGACTTCATGGTTATGTATGTATGTGTGTATATATATGTATGTATGTGTGTATATATATATATATATTTATGTATATATATATATATTATATATATATGTATGTATGTATTAATGTAGTTCATCGAGTTTGTTTCCCCTAGTTATCCTGGCTAATTGACTTTATCGCTTTCAACCATGCTGTAATTTGTTTATTTATATATTTATTTATTATTATTTCAGGTTATAGGATTATATATTCTATGGAAAGCAGTTTTTTTTTCTTGTTTCTCTCTTAGCCTTTGACACCAGAGACAGAGGAAGGGATTTTCCTCGGGGCAGTGAGTTTGCAGTGTTGGATTTACTACATGTATGCTATATACTCCTTAGCGTATGGTCTTTCAAGTCCTTCAACATAGTCTAAATTATGAATCTCTAGCTTGGATAATCATAGGGTTTACTTTATCTGCAATTCACGATACACTAACCCTATCCGAATAGAATTTCATGCTCACTAAACTTTTTTTGTCTTCCTTCTCTAGAAAAATACAACCGAAGTAACATCGAAGACCCTTGGCAGGATCCTCGACCGAATTCCGAATCCTTTCTGAGTTACGCCTCCAAGGTTTCGCATTTTTTTACATTCCTTTTCTTTTCCCTGGTGGTGAAATAGATGAATTCAATTTGATGACTCGTCTGTGACATGTACATAGGAATGGCAATCTTATATGCGGTGGTGGGTCGGGGGACGGTGGTGCTGGCGGAGTTCAGTGCGGTGACTGGGAACACGGGGGCGGTGGCTCGGCGGATCATGGAGAAGGTCGGGGCGGAGGGTGAAACTCGGCTGTGCTTCTCGCAGGACCGCTTCATCTTCCACATCCTGAGGGCAGACGGACTGACCTTCATGTGCATGGCCAGCGACACATTCGGCAGTAAGACCCTGGATTATTATGATCATTCTGTCACTTTGCCCCTGTGATTTGAAAATAGTTTGCATAAGCTGTTAATCGTGTTAGTTTTGTCAATCGGTTTACTTACTTACTTTCTTTCCCGTAACAACTAAAACGCTTCAGTGAAAGACATGTTAAACCCAATAACTGAAATCCAAAATTGGAAGGTGAATTTTGAGGCAGAATCCCCAAAGTGATATGGGTTTCAGTTAATTTTTTTTATAATTTTTAAAGACGACAAGGCAAATACAATTTACAACTTATAAGGGCCATCTTGGACTATCCTGTAAATCAGGGTTCTTGGGGGCACATACGTTCTTTGGGCAACGGCGTTTCTAACCCAGTTACGAAATCCAAAATTACAACATGAATACGGGTTTCAGTTTTGAGATTAACTGAATGACTATAAAGATACAATTTTTAAACTTTTAGGGACCGTCTTGAATGACTATACAGAAAAGATTCACGAAGAGCTGATACGAGCTTCAGCTTTAAAACGAAAAACAACTTCACAACTCATAGGAATCATTTTGGACCGATATATTTTTCTTTTTGGGCGCAGGACGAATCCCGTTCTCGTACCTAGAGGACATCCACATGCGATTCATGAAGAACTACGGGCGGGTTGCTTCGGAGGCGCCGGCGTACGCGATGAACGACGAATTCTCGCGGGTGCTGCACCACCAGATGGAGTACTTCTGCGGGAACCCGAGCGCGGACACGCTGAGCCGCCTGCGGAGCGAGGTCGGGGAGGTGAGGGGTGTGATGGTGGACAACGTGGACAAGATCCTGCAGCGCGGCGAGCGCATCGAGCTCCTCGTCGACAAGGCAGGGGCCATGCAGGACGGCGCCTTCCACTTCAAGAAGCAGTCCAAGAGGCTGCGGCAGGCCTTGTGGTTCAAGAACGCCAAGCTCCTCGCACTCCTCACCGCCCTCATCCTCCTCCTCCTCTACCTCCTCATCGCCGCCGCCTGCGGTGGCCTCACCCTATCCTCGTGTAGGTCCTCCTCCTGATCTCGCCACGTCATCATCGCCATCATCACGATCGTCTTCTTCTGTTGTACATTGATTTTATATGTCTTGTATGTGTTTGATGTTCTCCCCTTGGGTTGGTTGGGATTTTCGGAAAAAAATGGGTTTTCTTTTCTGTGAATGTGGATGTATTTTGCTGAGATCAGTATGGTGAGTGATTGAGCCATTAATGTAAAAAAAAACATTATATATACATTTGGTAATAGGATTATTTTTCGATATGACGGATAAAGTATTTGATCTTTTATAACGTTCTAACCCGCATGTAGTTCATCCTTCCGTATGTCTTCTTTTGTTGTTGAGGAAGGGGTGACTCGAATTCTTCTAGACCTGTTGATTCAATATCTCAAAATACCAGTGTTTAGGGTTCCAAAGGAATTCAAGGTGAATTTCGTTCGGGAATGAAAAGTGTTTAAAAATATCATTCTCTAGTTACAACCTTCAAAAAAGTGGCTTAAATAGTCCGCCCAAACAAACCTTAAAATAAAAACGATAATAGAATAAAAGCGGCAACGAAAATAACGAAGAATAAAAACATAAAACTTGAAGTGGGTCAGGAGGGCCCGAAACGACTGAATTTGGGCATAAAAATCGAGTTTCGATTGGCTCCGCTGATCTTTGCGTAGTTATCGTCTTGGGCTTCGATTTGATATATTACAAGCCCCGTTACAACACCCGAGACCAAAGTTATGGCCTTTTAACGTTGCTCAAACCTAGCCCCCATTTCTCACTCTATTGTGGAGTGAGTGAATAGAGAAACACCAAATATGAAGTTTTTTTTTATTCAGTCCACTCTATTTTGTAGTGGGATTTTAATCATATTATAATAATTTACTAATTATAGCTTGATCGTGTTTCTTGTGTGAAGCTGGTAAAAAGAATTGCTTGTGATTGAGAGTGTGAGGTTGTATTCGTGAGTTTGAGAGATTGGTGATCTTGAGGGTGTAATCGAGACGAAGCAAGTACAGTCCGAGTTTCTCCCACGAAGCTCAACGTGCACGTAGAACTTTTTGGATTAAAGCAAAGGAAAATCTGGTTGTGTCTATTTGGTTTTAGTACTTTACTTTCTTGCACAAATCTAAGTAGTTATTCTTAGGTCATCATTGTTGCATAGATTAGGGCTAAAGTTACAACAATTAACTTTGTATTCTAGCTTCCAACTAAATATCTCGATAAATTATGGGTAATATACCGAAGAGAATCACCATGAATTTACAAGTAAAACATCACCACGCAAGTGTCATTGATGTTGGCTCACATAGTTTAGTTAAGTTAACCAAGTAGTGAGGTCTTATAGGTAACAAATAATTTTGTTAGCTTAGTTGATTAATGATATTATTGGGAAAAGAAAAGTAGATCAAGAAATGGAAAAAGAAAGCTGGATTGAGAGATAATCAAAGAGAACTGGGAAAGTAAATTATTATTATTATTCTTCTTCTTCTCCTTACGGTTTGTGAAATTCGACTTGTGAGTATTCATTAGATTTTTCTGAAGGATTTAATTTGTTTTTATTGCTCATATCGAATAACTAAATTAGAGTTCTAGGGATTAGACAATTTGTTGAACTTTGTATCTGTTCTTGTGATTGTGTGTGTCTGTGATCAATGTTCAAACAATCGAATTCCTAACATTAATATCAAAGCTCACGTGAGAGAAGAGTTAGATTCAATTCGATCAAATTCACATACAAGCAAGTCTATTGAATGATCGGGATCAAGACTCTGGGACATTTGAGTCGAAGAAGGAAGTAAAGAACAACCAACATCCTCGAAGAGTAGTTTAAAATTTTATTAGGAGTCGATTGAACAAAGAGATTAAACTCAGTAAAGATTTATAGCCAATCCCAACACATGACTTGTTGAATATTTTAGTCAATGATAACAATTTGTTCTCATCACACAATCCCACATTGATTTTAAATTGGAAAATCTCCAATATCGATTTTGGATAAGGAGGCGTTCATAATCTTAGGCTTATAAATAGAACCTCGATTTCTCAATTTCAAATCATTCCATGTAAATTTTAATTTTATCTCCAATTATTTATGTGTATAGTTTTGAAGAGTAGAATGCTTTAGATACATGGAAAACTGCGTCGTGGCCGTTCTCGAGAGCTGGCTTCTCGATGACAATGGGCTGAGAAACTGGGCTCTCGGTCTCGGTGAAATCGGAGCCTCCGCTTCAACTGCGATGTGCCCGTTTTCGAGAATTGGCATCTCGGTGACAATGGACTGATAAGCTGGGCTCTCGGTCTCAGTGAAATCGGAGACCTCCGCTTCAACTGCGATGTGCCCGTTTTCGAGAATTGGCTTCTTGATGACAATGGGCTGAGAAACTGGGCTCTCGGTCTCGGTAAAATCTGCAACCTCCGCTTCAACTGCGATGTGCCCATTTTCGAGAATTGGCTTCTCGGTGACGATGGACTGATAAACTGGGCTCTCGGTCTCGGTGGAATCGGAGACCTCTGCTTCAACTGCGACGTGGCCGTTTTCGAGAATTGGTTTCTCGGCGACAATAGGCTCAGAAACTGGGCTCTTGGTCTCGGCGGAATCCGCGACCTCGGCTTCAACTACGATTAAAATTAAATAAAAGTTCATCTTAATCTTATTTTTAATGTCGTTGACTATACCGCCAAAACGATCAAATGCTTCAGGGGAGAGTTTAAAAGTTATAAAAGAGAGAATACTTGATTTTATTCAGAGACCATACAGCTCTTATGAAATTCTCTTCTAGGTTATAATGAAATACGTCGATAAAATTACAGTGTGCATGTCATTGATGTTGACTCACGGGGTTTAGTTTAGTTAACCCATTGGTGACGTCTTATGGGTTATATATAAGTCAATAATCTTAGTTGATTAATCGTATTATTGGGAAGAAAAAAACATAGATAAAGAAAATAGATTTATTGACATATTTTTCAATAATTTTTTAGATGCTAATAAATCTTCAAAGAATATGAGAATTTGCTTGAAAATTTATTAATATTTTAAAAATAAATTTTTAGATGCCAATAAATTTTCAAAAAATATGGGATTTTTCTTTGAAGATTTATTGACATATTTATATTGAATATGATAATTTTAATAATTTTTTCTTTATAATTTAAAATTAATTTAACATGTAAAATTTAGCTACAAAATTCCGAGTTGGTTTGTTTAATTTTTTTAAACACTGATTTTGAGTTAATAAAAAGATGTATATGAAATGAGAAAGGAGAAAAATGTTTAGAAATGTAATTTTTTCATAATTTTGAAATAAAATGCAATTGATGAATTTTGTTCCAAAAATTTATACATGGTCAGAATTTTAGTATTATCCCCCATAGCCTTTGATGTTTTCACTTCAAAATAAAATAGTGGCCTTTTGAAATTTCTCGTGATATATTGTGGCTTTGCATGTTATGGTATAAAGGCCCAACACAACTTGGCCACATTCGCTTACCGATTCACCAAATTGACAAATCAAAGTTATTAGCGATTTCAAATTTAATTTTCTGACATGTCTTTATTTTTACTAAAGAGTGTCGTTAGAGCAACTCCAGCCGAACGGTATATGCATGATTTGGTGTGCTCATTCACTCCAACCGACCGCTATATACCACGCCAATATAGCGTGAACTTTTTTTCATAATTGTTTTGCGCTATATATGGTGCACTACTATTCATCACGCTAAAAACACTTTTTATTTGTTATTTAGTCCTTACAAATTTTGTTATTTACTCAATTATCATTGTTTTATAAAAGTATTTCATATTTATCTCAAAAATTATTTATATATATTAAATATTTTAAAAGACCACAATATTTTAAAATACAACATTGATATTTGAAGTTTGGGAAAAACTAAAATGACATTAATATTAATACCGAAACGAAATAACATTACAACGACATCGAAATGCAAAACTAAAAAAAAACATTAAAAAAAAAAAAAAAAACACAATACAACAAAATAAAATTGAAAATAAAATTACAATACATAAACTAATACTCGGGGAGATTAGCGTCGGATCCTCCAAGACCGGTGAAATATTGCGAATATTAAAACACATATTCGTAGTGTTGACTCTGCCACAGTAATTGAGTTTATTTTTTTTGTTCAACTTCAAAACAGCGATGACAACTTCAGGGAGCATAATTAGAAATTATTTTAATTTGAATGTTAACCAAGCCAAAGAGTATTGGAGTTTCATAAATTTATTAACTTAAAAATTCGACAAAAGTTAATGGGTAGTTTTGGTTCATAATATAAAAATATTATTAATATCAACAATTTATCTTTGTTTTGGTTTTCAAATTTCAAAAATTTGCAAAAGCTGAAGAAAATTGCTCATACATGAAAACACATAAAATCAACTAAAGAAACTTATTCAAACCGTCAAACGCCCATTTTCAAAGATTTTATTGGTTAATATGTGTTAATAACAGCTTATAAAAAAAAGTATATGTTGGTTATATCAATTGCTGACAAAAGAGAAAGTGCATCCGAATAAGAGAATCGACGATGAAATTCAATAAGCTATTAAACAGTTGAAGATTTCTATTAAACTAAATAGGGCAATTAGCGGCATAAATACCTTAACTTTACCAATTTATACACTTTAATACCACATCTTTTTTTTTCGCGGCTAAAATACCAGACGTTGGTTACTAGCACCATCGTTAAGCTGAAAACGTTAACTGCCGACGTGGACTCTGAAAAATGAATTTAAAGTTGAAAATGATGTAAAATAAATCAAAATAAAATAAAACCCATAAAATAAAACCCATAAAATGTACCCCATATTCTCTCGTCATATTTCAACTATCTCACCTCTCTCCAGCCTCGCCGCCGCCTGACGCGTGTCACGCACGGACAGCGCCGACACTCACCGTCTGCCTTGTTAAAACCCATTTTTCAACTCTGTTACCGAATCTCCAGCTTTTGTCCTCACCTTTCACCGATTGAGGTAGTCTCAGCTTTTAGTTGCTGTAATTTTGTTACAACTTGATTCCTGAAACTTACAACTTCTGGGTGCTCGGACTGTCAGTTCCGGTAACCGGATCTCCGTAATGGCGTCGGAGAAGAAGAAGCGCCAAAAGTCAAGGAACAACCTGAGCGACGACGACGACGAGGACGACACCTTCTACTACCGCTACGCCTCGGCAACTCCTTCCTCCATCGCCGCTGCCGCCAGTAAGCCCTCCGCCGGCTCCGGAACCTTAGCGCCGTCGAAATCGACGCTCTACGTCTCGAACATCGACTATTCCCTCACCAACTCCGACCTCCACACGCTATTCTCCACCTCGAGAAAGATAGCGCACGTGACTGTCCTCAAGGACCGGAAGACGCGCCTCAGCTGCGGCGTCGCCTTCGTCCAGTTCGTGTCCCGCGACGACGCCGCCGCCAAATTCGACGACTCCGCCTCTCTGCAGCCGCCAATTTGGGTACATTTTATGGGTTTTATTTTATTTTGATTTATTTTACATCATTTTCAACTTTAAATTCATTTTTCAGAGTCCACGTCGGCAGTTAACGTTTTCAGCTTAACGATGGTGCTAATAACCAACGTTTGGTATTTTAGCCGCGAAAAAAAAAAAATGTGTTATTAAAGTGTATAAACTCGTAAAGTTAAGGTATTTATGCCGCCAATTGCCCAACTAAATATATGTTGCCAAAACAATGACTAAACTAGAGTGAAATTCGGATAAATTATTACACTATTAAAATTATGTATTATGTTTAAATTTTTGAAGCCTCACTAAAAAACTATAGAACTTGCATCAAACCACTAAAACTCCTTTTTATTATAGAACTCTTAAACACGATTTTTAGTTATAAAGAATATACCAAATCGATCTGTTATGAATCAAACTAATAAAAATGTTGTACATGAATTTACATAGTGCTCGTAAATTTTGTATGTGATGGTTAAACTAGATATTCTGTTTAAATTCTTGGAGCAGTCACTAATTAAAAAATTGTATGTGAATTTACTTGGTGCTCTTGTCTTAAATATGAAAAAAAAAAAAAAAAAAAATGTTTTAGATATATGTTTCTAAAACAATGATAAGATCAGAATTAATTATTATACCATTAAAACAAAAATATTTTGTTCAAATTCTTGAAGCAGTCACTAATTAAAATTTTGTATGTGAATATATTTGTCTTAAATATGAAAAAATAAGAGCAAAAAGATTTGCGGGTTGGGGAACCTGTCAGACAACCGTACGACCACCCCAGGTGAGCAGATACTCATCTGAGAACGATCCTCTACAGCACAGGACCACACAGGTGATCGTGTAGCCGTTAATCACGCTCTGATCGGACGGTGACGAATCATCCACCAGGTTTGGGTTTCTGTCTCCTTAGAAATCAAGGATTCAGAGGTACGAGCCTATAGAACAGATCCTGTTCAAGTAAGGTCGTGCCCATTGTCCTTAGCGTAGTCTTATATATACTCTATTTTTCTTTATTGATTTGTCGATGTGGGACTTTTTGTTCTTTGGTCCATTTATATTATTTTATTATCAAATATTACGAAACACTCAGAAGAAAGACGAGTCGTTGAAGAGATGACACTTTCTCTGACTCTCTCTGCAAGTCTTTCTTCTTCAGGTTCTCAAACTCGCTGCTCAGTTATGTCTTATTTCTCACTCGTTTGCTCTCTTAAATCACTTCACTTTCGCAGAACCTAACTCTCTCGCTCCGGGACTTTTTCAGGTCGGCATTCTAAGTACGCTGGCCAGTCCGTGGTAAGCAAAGCCTTCTCCGAACTTTTTCCATGGATTTCTTCCTAGGGTTTTCGTTTTATATTTATTTATTGTTTTCAGAGAGCTCTTCCGATCAGAATATTGTGGGTCGGGAAGAAGAGGCCCAAAGGCGTAGAACTCGTGTTCGACGAGTACGTTGAAAAGCTCAAGCTGTATTGCATTGCCGACGATGTTCAGATTCGATCAAACCCTAAAAATGCGCGGTAGACATACACGATTTGTTGGCTTTGATTTTGTCTTTGTAATGTTGGTTCTTGATGTGGAATTGATTTGCTCTTCTTTTTTTTTTTTTTTGCTGTTGAAGTGATTGGAGGGTTCAGGTCGAGGATGAAGATAAAGCTATGATGAATCTTATCACTCCCAACGATTGGGTAATGCCAATTGTCTCGCTTTTTTTTTTTTTTTTTAAAGTTATATGTTTCGGTATTAGTTCATTTTTCTCTGCAATTCTAGTGTTGTTATATTATCAGCCTGAAGAAGCTTGTTTCGATAAGCTCTATCGAACTCTTGTTCTCGGGCTGTGCCTTTTCATCACACATGGTCGTTCAATGGATGAAAGCGAAGATAATGATTTGAGACAATCTCTTTGTAATTGAGGTTTCAGGAGATGGTTTTGACGGCGTTCAAGAAAAAAAAAAAAACTTAACAATGATGTGTGCTTCAGATTAAGCTAGTGACTAATTCGAGATCATTTTTTTTAAATGTGTGATTTTATCTGCAGGTAGTTTTGTTGGATGAACGCGGCCAAGATATCGGCTCTGAGCAGATGGCTGACTTATTAGGGGACGCAGGGAATACGGTACGATCTATAATATACTTCGATGATTTTTTTTTTCTTTCTATTCTATAATATCAATGTATATATCACATATTTTAGTGTGAAGAATTTCCATATTGCTCCCAGGCTTCTTTCTGGGCATGCTTTTTGTTGTTCAAATTCCTGTCTAATAATCCGAAGTTTAAAGAACCATACATACAACAGAGCAGAACACCATTGAGCTATCGATATGTGTTATCCGGGCGTTTATTTGGATATTTATACACAATCTTTGCGTATCTACACTTTCAATATAGGGAGCGACAGGGTTGTCTTTTTGCATTGGTGGGCCTTATGGTCACGGGAGACAGCTTCGAGAGCGTGCTAACTTATCTATCAAGCTATCGTCGCTGGTCTTGAATCATCAAATTGCCTTACTTGTGCTTGTTGAACAACTATATAGGTACGTACGTACATGTACTTGCAAATTCATGTTAGATTTTTTTTTTTTTTAAGAAATCGATCATTATCAATCAGTCAGTTTGTGTGGTGTAAAAAAAAAAGTACTAAAGATATGCATGGATTTTGGAGATAATTATTACTATTCCAGTTACCATTTATTTTGCTAGTTCATCGAAGTATGGTAATTGAGGAAAGTCTTAATCTTAAAAAGACAAAGCAAGTTTTTGAAGATTAGTAGACCTTGTAAGTTTAGTCTTCTGAACTCTCCAACGGGAAAATTTTCCATGGGGATATATTTTTGGGAAGACATTTAGAAATAACAAACTTTACGAATTAGGTAGCTTTGTGGATGGATTCGAATTAAACAATTTCAAAGGTTTTAGATTTATTCTAATTTTCTGTTTGATGTGCTCTGATATTTTTTTATCTTGTGTGTTAAACTTCAGGGCATGGACCATTCTTAAAGGACAGAAATATCATCACTAATGTTCAATTTATATTGTTAACATATGGGTACTTACTTTCTCTTCCCTTTTCTCTGAAACTAACCTAGTTCATTATGGTTTATTTTGTTAGTATTTATTAAATTTAGGGAAATTGCCACATCTACTACCAAACTACTAACTCTTTTCAATTTCCAACCAAAAACCATAATTTGGCCAAAAATATCAAACTCAAATATACAACTACCTTTTTACCCTCTCATTTTTTATTCCTATCATTTTCACTCTCCTCAGTGAATCTCTTCTTATTATTCCCCCTCATTTTCACTCTCTCATTTTCTCCTCATTTAAACCCCTCATTTTTCTCTCTCTCTCTCTCCTCAAACCGTCTGTCTTCTCCCCCCCCCCCCCCCCAATCGTCATCTCCGCTCTCCCTCCTCTCTATGTCGCGCTCTCCCTCTTTCTCATCCTCGCGCTCTCATCCTCTCCCTCTCTCATCCAAGATAACCTAAACCCCCAAATCCTAACCCTAAACCGAAATGGACCAAAACGACTTTCAGTCACCCAAACAACTCGAAAACAAACAGAATGAACTGGTTAGAAAGGAGTCCTCGGACAAAGCCGAAGGCGCCGAAGTAGTCGCCATCTTCACCCAAGTGGTCGCCCATCTCCCGTAAAAGAAAAACCACGACTTCGGTGAAGATGTCGGCGAAGAAGCCTCGGCGTAAGAAGGTGAAGCCTATGCATGGGACGTCTAACGCCGAGGAAGAACAACCAAGTCGCCCAAATTTAACCGAAAAAGAGCAAAAATTCAAGTTAGTTTGGGTGTTTTCAGTTGATTTGTTGATTGATTTGTGGAAAGATTTGTCTAAGTTCGGTTTAGTTTTGGTTAAAATGTTTTGGGTAATTGTTGATTGCATTGGGTGATCTCGGTTTTGTTTTGGTTAATGGATTATTGATTGAATTGTTAATTGTTTTGTGAATTTATTGATTCAAGAGAATTGTTGAATGAGATTGTTGAATTTCGGTTTAGTTTTGGCAAGGTTTAAAATCTCGGGGGAATCGGCTGGTTCCCGTCCGAGAACCGGAAAATGGAGGAGTTCCAGTACAGTTCCTTAAAAAACCGGAGTTTTTCCGGGGTACTGGGGTAAATCGGACGGGAAGCGAACCGCTTTCCGAACACGGCCAAATCTCGCGAGTTTTGAACACTTCCTGACTTCATCACGTTCATTTTCTCTGATTTACCGCCGAAATATGTAAATAAACTTTCAATAAAAGTTGCAGAGCTTTAATGGTGATTTTAAAGGTAAGTTTGAGGAAGAAGACAGAAAGATAGGAAGAGAGTAAATTTGAGCCCACTTAATTTTTTTCCTCACGAATTCCCGAAAACAAACTCCTTTTTTATACAATTAAAGCGATAAAGTTATCAAAACTTCTCCGTTTTGAAGAGAAATTCAAGCGTGACGACCCAAACCCTAGAAACTAACCATTGACAAAGTTTAGAGAGGAAACCGAGCACGACGATGGTGGAGAAGAATTCCAGGCGAGATGAGGGATTGAAGCGAAGAAACGACGAGCGTGGTTATGTTCGTCATTCCGACCGTGGGATTCAAAATTTTGTGGCTGGAGACGAGCGTGGGATTAAAGGAGAAAGAACATGGAATGAATTTGAGTGTGAGAGAGAAGGAGATGGAGAGTGAGAGAAAAAAAGGTAATGAAAATTTAAGGATAATTTAGACAATTTAAGGGCTCAAAAGCTTGGTTTTCTTAAAAAGATCAAAATACACCTTTGTTTTCAAATGTGATGACACATGGAGCTTGAAAACTCAAGTTTCCCTTATTTTAATGATATGTTGGCACTACAATTTAAAGACCTCATTTATAATGTACTAAAAGGAAGTACAAAAATACAGTAGTTTCTACAGTAACTTTTTATTCCAATCGATGCGTGCCGTGTAAAAGTAATATTCCAATCGATCTGTGGCATGTCTAAGTTTTCTTCTTCAATCTTGTGCAATGGTAACAATGGTAAGGCAATTGTCACATACCTTGTGTTTTAATGAAATGTCGAGTTTAACATTTTATTTTAAAAAATGTCGAGTTCATACCAACTGTTTAACTAAAATGATGAAATTATACCCTGAAATATATAACAAGGCCACAAATTTTTTTTTAATTGAATTTTTATTGACTTTTCATTTACGTTGACTATAATATTTGCATATAAATACTAATTATATTTATTCATTCGCGTCATATATGTAATTATTTTAAAAAAAAATAAACAACACTCTCTTAATCGTAAAAAAAACACAGAAAGAGGCAAACGGATAAAAATCGACAGTTAATAGTCATCAAAATCACATATTGGAACATAGAATCCAGGATTTAGAGTTACAATTCAAACACGGAATGAAGTCATCTCTTGGGAGATATAAATTTTATTATTTAACTTCAATTTAAGGTTATTTTTATTTCAAAATTGAGAATTTGGAAGTTAGCGTACTGATTTGGATTTGATTCATTTTTTCTTATATTAAGAGTTAATATCAATGAAATAGAGATTTGTGATATTGTTATCTATTTCAGGGTATAATTTCGTCATTTTAGTTAAACTGAATGTATGAACTCGACATTTTTGAAACCAAGGGTTAAAACTCGTCATTTCACTAACACATGATATATATGTGTTATTTTTCCCATTAATATTGATAAACTAATCCATCTCCGAGTTTTTCCTCTTCCGTCCACCCGTACTTGAAGAAGTTAGGGTTTTTTTTTATCCTCATTCGGCCCGTATCCGAGTTCAAAAGACGGTGAACCGGAATGCCGGAATACTCTAGGGTTTGTAGGCCCTATTAGAATATCTCACATCGATTGAGTTCTTGAGTAATGTGGTCCTTATAAGTGTTTGGTATCCCTCCACTTTTGAGCTAGTTTTTGAGTGTGAGTTAGGCCCACACTTCTAATTTGGTATCAGAGCGGGATCCAATTTCGATTGTGGGACTACCCATGTTCATTCTCACAAACTTCACGCTCCGGTTGTCTATCCTGGACGTGAGAGGGGTGTATTAGAATGTTCCACGTCGATAGTGTTTGCAATCCCTCAACTCTTGAGCTAGTTTTCGAGTGTGGCCCACACTTCTAATAGGCCCCTTACACAACTCCAAATCTTTCGTAGATCTGCCTCCAAAAAGAAATGAAAGCCCAAGCCCAATTTCTTTTTCCCATCGAAATCGACTACGATCCGCAAAAAGTCGGACAAATCAAAATTGTCTCCATAAAGCTGGTTGCCATCCGCAAAGATACAGGGACCTAGCCGTCCCTTGCTCTCAGGCTCTAACACGCCGGCAGACGTTAGCGCCACATGGCGATCTCGCTCCAGTTTTACGCCAAGAAGTGGCGGTCTCGAAGTGCACTGCGATTTGGGTTTAGCGTGATATTGATTTTTGGGTGATATTGATTTTAGGATTGTTAGGTTTAGAGTGTTTGTTTAGGGGAATTTTAGAATGTTATCACAAAATTTGCTATATCCCTAATCCGCCCTGATAATAAAGGGGTTTATCCTATCTAGCTTCTTTTTTTTTTTCTTTCCTTTTTTCTTAATGGCAACTGAGCTTCTGTTTCTAAGCTTCCTAGGCCTATTATGCCTGATAATGAAGGTAAAACGTGACATTGGAAGGCGAAAAAGCAATAACAAACCCTTATCTGGGAGCAATTTCAATACGCAGATCAATTGTTATCTTCTGGAATTACACTTTCAATCCTTTATCTTGAGCATCAATGAATTTTAGTTACTTGTATTCATTATATTTATCATTGGACAGATTCACAATTTAGAGCTAGGAGATTGAACGAATTACTTGGAGAACAGAATTGCCAAAAGAGCAATCTTACTGATTAAAACCAAAATATCTTTAACCCTGAAAAATTCTTTCTGTTCCAATCAACTAAAGAATACACGAAGAAGAAAATCTTAAAGTATCGTAACATATCAACACAGTAATAGATGTCCCTCATATTTACACGGCATCCAACGATCGCTCCCAAAACAAAACAAAAAACCTTACTCAGAAGCGGAGAGAGCTTCAAGATTCCTCCGAGCGTCGGCTAGCTTTTCGAAGATTTCAGCGTCCGTGTATCCATGGTCGACGAGCTTGTCCTCGAGGACGACAAGCTTGACCTCGATTTGGCGCTTCCGATCGTGCTCGAGGATGCCTTTGTTCGCCCGCCTCGACACGCCGTCGGTTCCCTGTCCGGCGTCGAATTTCTTGCCGGAATCGGCGACTTTTCCGAGCCTGGGCTTCACGAAGAACTTGTTCGTCTGTGTGTAACCGTTCGTCCCCGACCCTCTCGCGGTCGTCACTCCTATGCCGTTGTACATGGCTGTGGTTCTCTGTCGATCGACAGAGGTCGCTCTGCGAACCCTAAGAATCTCAGGAACTGAAAAAACCCTAAATCGAATTCTTGTATCTGGATAGGTGTAGTGTGATGAGAGACTGGCTCGAAATCTGAAAAATTAAGGGCCTGAGGCTTACGATATTATATATAACTAATTTAAACGTTTAACATTGCTAAATAATTAACGTTTATTAAATTTGACATAAATAATCACTTTTATACGTAAATCTTACATAAATAGTTAACTTTGATATATGAAAATAGTTATTAACCTAAAATTTACGCTTGAAAGTGACTATTTATCTAAAATTTATCAAACGTTAATTATTTAACAATGTCAAATATTTAAATTGACTATTTTTCTAATTTAGTATTGGGCAGTTAACTACTAACGATGCGTTTTATTTTCTTTTTTTCGTGTTGGTTTTTCTCTTTCTATCTTTGCTTGGTTGGTTATTAATTAGGAAAAAATCGGTTAAAATTCTATTAAATGGTGAATTTGGACGGTTAATATGATAATCTTTATCTCAATACTAAATTAATTATCATTATGTATGGTAGTTAATAAAATTAATATTTAAGATTGAAGAAATAAAAATTGATTGGACGAGAATCATAAGGATTAAGGAAAACTGATATTTTATAAAAGTGTTTGAGAGCAAGGGGGAAAAAGTTGTGTGCACATAATACGTTATTTAAATACTGTAAAATGTCAATTTAAAAGTAAATACTTAAACTTTTTTTAAATAACGAATTTTATAAAACACCGATTAGTTAAAACATTGTTGAGTTAGGGGTTCTCAATAAAATATGTACTTTTGCTTGTGTGTCTTGAGGCTGGTGACTCGTCTTGGTAGATATTAGATTATGCCAGTCCAAGCTCTATATAGACGTCCCACATGATATTGGCCTACAACAAGCATTCTAATTCATTTGGAAAAACAACTCCATTATCAACCATTGCCACTTTGCGACCTTGTGATACTAATGTAGCCATTTGTTGGGGATCTAGAGAGCTTTCTCTCAAGATAAAATATTTTAGGACATTTATTTTGTGCCGAAGAACATACGGCACTTCTCGAGGTTTTCCAAACTACATCGGTTCGGGTCAACGGAGCATATGGTCAAAATCTCTAGCACGGTACGTGAAGATCCTTAAATTAAATTTGAGAGATTTCTAAATCTTATACGATAACTCAAAAGATTTTATTAGCAAAGATTACGTCGCACACGATATCATTAGAATTGTGGAAGAATTTTATTATCGTTTTAAGGACATATCAAGCGAATGTCGCACGACCTTCGAAACTGAGGCCACCACACAATGATTAACAAGTCGGGGAATGTTTTGAACCCTTCATCACTATGTACGCGGTGGGAATGCATCTCCAAGTTCATCTTCAAGAGGTAGAGGAGAAAGTAGCTCAAGAACCATCCGAACACGACAAAATAACAATATTCAACTCTCAACAATTTTTTTTCACGCACTACTACAAATTAAAATGACCTTCGAAATCGCTCATAAAGAGTCGCTTGAAAATCCAAGCGACACCCAAATTTTGTTTAGCGGCTTAAAGTGACAAAGAAGCATTTAATATGTGCCACATGTACTATTTGGAGTGTCGCTTTAAACAAAAGTGACACCCCGATTTGATTATCCAGCCAAAAATAGGCAGAAATAATTTGAGCGATTCTCAAAATAATAGCGGTTCAATGACACACCACCGTGTGGATATATGAATGTATGTTAATAATATTTGTGTAGGCATTAAGAGGAGCGGGAGATTTATATCAGATTGGAAGAGTCAATATTTTTATCTCCATACTAAGTTATTTTTAAGTATTGCATAAATTTGTTTGTGTTCTAAATTGTGGATAGGTAAATTATTTAAAAAAAAACTTCCTAAACAATAGGTCGCAAAATGATATCGGAGTTTCTATAAAGAAATTTAACTTTGGATTAATTACATAAATTACTTCTGAACTCTAGGTCAAGTTACGAACCACCACATCAATTTCGTTTTTCAAAAAATTGACTTTGAACTCTCGTTTTACATTCGTGTTCCCCATTCCGCCAATTTTCTACTAATTCTGTTAAAATTTTGCTGACGTGGATATCACATGTGGCTTAAAACATGTGTAATTATCAAAATACCCTCGCTTACTATTACTATTACTATTATTATTATTATTATTATTATTATTATTACTATTATTATTATTATTATTATTATTATTATTATTATTACTATTACTATTATTATTACTATTACTATTACTATTATTATTATTATTATTATTATTATTATTATTATTATTATTATTATTATTACTATTACTATTATTACTATTATTATTACTTATTATTATTATTATTATTATTACTATTATTATTATTATTATTATTATTACTATTACTATTACTATTATTATTATTATTATTACTATTACTATTATTATTATTATTACTATTATTATTATTATTATTATTATTATTATTATTATTATTATTATTATTACTATTACTATTACTACTATTACTATTACTATTATTACTATTACTATTATTATTATTATTATTACTATTATTATTATTACTATTATTATTATTATTATTATTATTATTATTATTATTATTATTATTATTATTATTATTATTATAATAGGGATGTCCTATTATTTTATTTAAAAAAATTAAGAACTTGAAATTGATGATTTTTCAAACACATTCTTCCAGCTCGCCTCGAATGGCTCAAAACTGAACCGGTACAAGCTCTTCAACTTCGTCGATCTCACCTGCAAAGAGTTTCCGCCAAGATCCCGAACTAAATCACCGCCATGAGAATCCTCAACTACCTAACCATGTTTAGGAACCACCTCGTCGGAGAAGGAGAGGGATGGCGGAGACGAGGGAGTGTCGGTGGTTGGAGCTGTGGTGAGGAGGTCGATGTCCAGTTCAGGGGGTTTTGGGCGCCGCCGCTCTTCGAGCAGGTGTGGAGCTTCGCCACCGTGATGGAGAAGGTGTTGGCGAAAAAAATCTCAGGTCATGGCCCACCACGCCGCCTCACTCTTAGTCCACCAACTATAGCACCACCATAGAGGATGAAGAAAAAAGAGAGATAAAAATACCCCCCTTCGTCATTAATTTTTTCAATTTTGTTTTTTGTTTGTTACGAAACAATTGTCGTTAATTTTTATCACGCTCATCATCATCAATTTCGTCGCCATTAAAACTCCATGAATAGTCTTCTTTTTTTTGGTTTTCGAGTCTTCGACGAAGAGGCAGGGCCGGCCCAAGACATAATGGGGCCTTAAGCAAAAATGAATAACTAGGCTTTATTTCTTTTAATGCAAATAATCCATAATCTATTATTATTGTAGCATTTTAGTCCTCACTATTTTTCTTTTTTATCATTTTGGTCTATAATCTAATGATTTGATAGCATTTTGCTCCCTTTTTATTATTATTTTGGTCTATAATTTTTTTTTTTATCACTTTGGTCTATAATACGTGAGAACTTATTTTTTTTCAGGACATATAGTGGGACCTATTGACTTGATGGATGCTGGTACTTGAGAGAGAGAGAGGTCCCGTAACAAGAGAGAGAGAAAAAAATAAAACATTAAATATGAAACCCCACATATGAGAAATAAAAGATAAAAATAATAAAAATGAGGCCTTTTTTTAGCCTAATATTTATCACGGCATCAGAGGCCTTAAGCAAGCGCTTATGTGGCTTACCAGTAGGGCCGGCCCTGCGAAGAGGTACGACTGTGGTTCAAAGCAACAGGTGGGCTTTCCCCGCCATGGCCAAGCAAACGGATTTGGGCGAGAAAGGCAATCAGAGCAAGAGAGTGGATACATGGAAACCTTGTTGAAGCAACGGCGAGGATGGATTGAGAATTTGTTTGGAGTTTTTTTCCCTCCAAATCTGGAGGTTTTTTTTTTGTTTTTTTTTTTACAAACCTGAGAAGTTTGAGATAGAGAGAGAGATATGATATTTAATTAGTTTTTAATTTTAGGAAAAATAAAATAGCCATAGTTTCATTAGGTATAGCAAAATAGCCAATTGAGAGTATTACGACTTTTAATCATGCATCGATTAATTTTAATCAAGTCTTCATAAAGCTTACATTCTGTCTTCATAGTTCGTTGAGATTAAATTTAATCAAGTCTAGATTAATCTTACTTAGGCTAGTTTGTTTATAGTTGGCAAACTATGACTATTTTGCAAAAGCTTAAGTTTTATTTGGCTATATAACTGCTTGACCTTTAATTTTACTCTTTTATTTTATTTATTTAAAAAATGTTTATTTATTTATTTATTTTAGTAAGATTATTAATTTGTCTTTTAAATATTGATCATATGAGTCACATGTTTAAATGGTAGATGATAACGGAATTTTTTTAATGGAAGGGGGAACACAAAAGTAAAACAAAAGTTCATAGTCAATTTGATAGAAAAATGAAGTTGATAATTGGTTCGTGACTCGACCTATAATTTAGGGGTCAGTCTAATTAATTCTTTAATTTTCGATATCATCTTCCAACTGTTCACCCTTTTTTTTTTTTTTTTTTCCTTTTATATTAGTATATTTTAGGTTTTAATTTTTTCACATGTAAAGTGCGAATGAACGTGTGGTTCTTTTTGTTCAGGTTTATTTTGTGGTTTAAGTTTCTCCAAGTCACAAAGCTAAGTCAGTCCTTTGGCTCACAGCTTGCCACGTTACACTCATATAATTCCATTTCCACGTGTCAGCATCTAAACTGCTTCAAAAAACTCCCTCCTTTTTTCTCTCTCCATCTCTCTTGAAATATATCCAAAGCAGACGAAAATGACAATCCTCTGTATATCCTCGTCTTCTTCTTCATCACTGTCTTCTTTTCTTTCTCTGAAGATAATCTCAATTCCGTACAGTTCAAACGCTAGACCGTTCGCAACACTTTTCTCGCGCATCTCCAAGGCCGGTCGGTTCGCGGCGATGAGTTCGTCCACCGATTTTCCCGGCCGAGCCGAACCGAGCTCCGCCGAGGAGATCTACGAAGTTCCGGCGATAGATGCCGGTCGAATGGATCACTTTTCGGAACAGGCGTTTCAGAGATACTCTTCAGCTTCCGCGAAGAGGAACGGCAATGGCGTCGCGATCGTTTGGTTCAGGAACGATCTGAGGGTTTTAGACAATGAGGCTCTGTACAAGGCGTGGATTTCTTCCAAAGAGGTTTTGCCGGTTTATTGTATCGATCCTCGGATTTTCGGAACTACCTATTACTTCGGATTCCCTAAAACCGGAGGTACATTGTTTGTGTTCAATATGAAGTGTCTCTAAATGCAATTCTAAATCCAAATACTCCAGAAAGACAGACAATACTGAAAGCAAGCAGCGAATATATTTTAATTGATCTAAACATGGAAATCATTTTGGGCAGCATTGAGAGCGCAATTTCTCATCGAATGCCTGGCTGACTTGAGAAATAATCTAAAGAGGCGAGGACTTAACCTGCTGATTCAACACGGGAAGCCCGAGAAAGTTATACCCGGTCTTGCAAAAACTTTCGGAGCACATACGGTAAAATGACTTCTGATCTGATTTCCTTTCGTATAATGGTTCAGTTAAGCGGTTGAGTTATTTAACCTAATCAAAATCAGGTATATGCGCAAAAAGAAACTTGCAGCGAGGAGCTGAGAGTTGAAAGATTGGTGGCCAAAGGCCTGCAAAGAACGGCATTGCAATCTTCTTCTTCGGAGGATAAATCTGACATGTCCGGTTCTACTAAGAACCCCAAATTGCAACTTGTTTGGGGTACTACTATGTGTCACATTGACGATCTCCCGTTTGACTCTAGTAGATTACCAGATGTTTATACCCAGTTTCGTAAGGTTTGCCTCTCTCTCTTTTTCCCCTTTTTTCCTGAAATTCGACCCGAAGATCCTGCCTGAACTGTTTACTTGTGGCCAATAGAGTTTTTGTTATTGATGAGAAGAGGAAATACAGGCAGTTGAAGCAAAATGTGATGTGCGAAGCTGCATCAAAATTCCGACATCTCTCGGTCCGCCACCAGCTATTTCTGATTGGGGAAATGTTCCTACTATAGAGCAACTTGGGCTTGTGTCACAAAGTGTAGGTTTTATTCAATCTGGGATTAAAAATATTATCAAGATCTTTGAGAAGCTCAGAAGATAAAACTTATCAACTAAAGGAACAATTTGCACTGTTCTTTCGTCTGATTACTCAGGTCGGCAAGGGGATGAAATTTGTTGGAGGTGAATGTGCTGCGTTGAGCCGAGTATATGATTACTTCTGGGAGAAGGTAGGAGATTTTTTTTATTTATAAATTCTTATGTTTCCCTGCTTGTTGATGTGTGTCAAATTTTAACATGCGAGTCTATAGGACTGTCTTAGGAAATACAAAGAGACCAGAAATGGGATGTTAGGACCTGATTATTCAACAAAGTTCTCTCCATGGCTTGCCTCAGGGAGTCTCTCTCCACGTCTGATACACGAAGAGGTCAGATTTATCTCATGACTTGACAACTTTAGAAGCTGTTCTAACTTGGAACTTGACACCTTCAGGTTAGAAGATATGAAAATGAGAGGGTATCGAATGATTCAACATACTGGTAAAACTGTCTCTTCGATAACATTCTAGTGTATTTTTAGAAGTAAGCAGAGTTTTTGAGCGGTTAACAAGTTCATTCTTTTCTCCGAACCGATAAAGACAAGGTTGAAAGCCGATGGTGGTGCTTTAGATTAACATTCTTCTTCCGTTCATTCATCAGGGTTTTATTCGAACTACTATGGAGGGACTACTTCAGGTTTCTATCGATCAAATATGGGAATTCTATTTTCCATATAGGTGAATATATTATTCATTTGGTTTCTCCAGTGACAACTAATAATTACCCAGAATATTCCAACCCATCTAGTTTCTAATGGCATGAAAAAACATTTGCCAACTTCTCTTTCATCTAGGTGGCCCAAGAAAAGTGCAGAGAAGTTGGGGCAAGGATAATAACTTGTTTGAATTGTGGAGAGACGGTCGTACAGGGTAGGTGGATATGTTTTTTTTCTCCTTGTGTACCTCTTTGGCAGTACTAGAGCATAACAAATTTAGTTTCGAAAATGGCTATTCGTTACTATGAAGTCAAAGATTGAGACTTGCCGTTCATATGATATTGCATTTTCTTTTTTGAATTTGGAAACAAATTTTCAAATATAGATGATTGTTCTTTTGGTCATTAATTTTGTAGGTACCCACTCATAGATGCCAACATGAAAGAACTATCTACAACAGGATTTATGTCAAATCGAGGCCGGCAGGTAAATTAATCTTGACCCGATTTCGATTTCGCATTCTGCACGTGGAGTTACTTATTTCTATGTATAAACGCTGATGATGTTAAAAAAATTGCTGCTATGTTTCTGCAGATTGTATGTTCCTTTCTGGTTCGAGATATGGGAGTAGACTGGCGTATGGGAGCTGAATGGTTTGAGACCTGCCTTTTGGATTATGATCCGTGCTCTAATTATGGAAATTGGACCTACGGAGCAGGTTATCTTCTTCCCTTTATTTTCAGTATCTGCCCAAAAGTAGAATGAGTGTGGCATAAAGACCCCCCAAATTATTCTGCTTCAACTCTCCAATGAATATTTATTATGTGGTTTTTCTCAATTAGGGGTTGGGAATGATCCTAGAGAAGATCGTTACTTCAGCATCCCCAAACAAGTAAGTTAATCTCACGGCTCACAACTAAACTTAACTACAAAAGCATGATTAAGTTCACATTGAAGTATTTGTGTAATTTATGCTGCAAATTCAGAAGCACCAAACATGCTTTCCGTAAATAGGAACTATTTCAAATATAAACAAAGAAGTTTGCGGGATTGTTTTGGATTATCATATAAGTGTTTTTAAAGCATTTAAATGTACACTCGAGACTCTGAAAACAATTCTATACAGGCACAAACATACGACCCTGAAGGAGAATATGTAGCATATTGGTTGCCACAACTGCGACCTTTCCCGAAAGAGAAAAGGCATTTTCCTGGAAAATCATACATTGATCAAGTCGTGCCTCTCAAATTTGGCGGTCCCGCAAAGTTCCAGAACCGAGACACAGCCTTTTCCACGAGAAAGAACAATTTCGGACCCAGACAATCTAAAGGTCCGAGGAGATAAAAGCATCTATCAAGAAAGAAAGAATAGAACGAAACGTTCTTGCTTCCAAATTATAATGTTTTCTTGGAGGTTTTGAGTATCTAACTAAATTAGCTAAAGGACGATATCATTAAATTATTGCTATGGATGATTCTACTTGTAGCTCATGTTCATTTTTTTTTCGAACCTGGATAATTGAAAGTGCCTGCGCATTTTACCATATTATGGGAAGTATGGCTTTCAAAAGGTAGGGAAAAAAAATTGCCGTTGACAAATATTTTTTTTTTTTTTCACCTCTCTCCGTCACCAAATCTTTCACGTACCAAAAAATGATCGGAGAAAACGGCTTTTATGTCTCACCACCCCCCTAGAACTACTGGATATCTTTTTCCGATTAGATCTGTGCCGGTCCCCGAGCCGGATCTCAGCCCATGCGCCTTCAATCTCAGCCCACTTCCGCTACGTGTGCAAGTCACGGGCCTCCCTCCGGCGATTTGTTTATGAATGTTCAGGCTCTCTCTATTTCGTCCACCGCTGTTCGGTCTCTATCTTGATCATCGCCTTCGTTTTGGCTCACTCCGGCTTAGTAAAGATGTTCCTCTCCTCTTATTCCTTTTTCTTTTCTTATTTTTTTTGTTTTCCTTTTTGTACATCAAAGATGATTTTTGGGTGTTAACGGACAGCGTTTTCGTGGACAAATGCGTCATAAAAGACAAGTGATTCGCAGTGTCTCTCGGAAGAGATGGTGGAATCGTCCATCTTTTGGAGGTTAGGAGAAAATTTTCGTTTAATCTACTGCTGAACAGGGCTACTGCGATCTGGCTTGCTGGGACTGTGGAGGAATGCCATGAATATTTCTCGAAGGCCGGATTCTGGAGGAGGTTTACAGGGAATGGATTTTCGATCATTGTGGACATCATGGTCACCAAGAGTTGTTCCTGCCTGAGAGTCTTAAAGGTGTCTCGGGAAAAAGGAAGAATGATTCTTATCCCCGAGGGCCCTAGGAGAAACAGATGGAGAGGTTTCGCAAGGATTTTGAGCTCGATTCTTAACTGGCAGTCTGTAAATCAGGGAAATAACAATCGAAGGTGCAATATTGTAAATAGGGTCAATTTTGCAAGAGCGGTGCAAGGTCAAAATAGTCTTGGAAATGAGGTGAAGGTCGATTAATCACATGGTTTCTACTGCTTCCAAGAACCCGTGTTTTGATAGGAATCTGAATTTCGCTATTGTGGCTTGAAGATTTAATGGTTTCGTCGCATAAGAGGATGTCATTGATGCAATTCAGGGGCTTTCGGAAGTCGACGTTTCTTTCACTCATTTATCAAGAAATAAGACACTTTTATGGTGTAAGGATTCAAAGTCGAAGAAAACCATTTTGAATAATAATATGGTTTTTATCAATAAGAAGAATGGTGACATCTTAACAGAATGGAAAGTCGAGGAACACTGGTTTGAGAATCTGTTGAGTGTTAAAAACGACTGGCTAGGTATCGAAAGGCTCCATTTCGATTTATGGAATGCAGGCACGCTGTCCTTGATTGGTGCTAAGGGTGGCGGAATTATTCAAGTGGCAAAAGAGACCCTTGATTCTTGTCGGCCTGTTCAATCTCGAAGACTCGCCGATGGGTCAGATTTTTCGATCCCATAAGGGGTATGACTCGGCGGAGATTCAAACGAGATCGTTGGAAAAAAGAAAGAGGAAGTTAGAAGATGAAAAGATCGTCTGAATGTTCAGAAAAGGAAGTTAGGTATAATTTAAGTGCTCCACATATGGGTTTCGAGGAACAACCATCTTTTATGGATAGAGGCGACTTTCTTGGGATTTTTCTGTCAAGCTATAGCCTTTGGGAGATAAAGGACCTC